>NC_090725.1:321879460-321889460 GCF_036898095.1 Palaemon carinicauda | reverse complement strand
AACAACGAACTGACTTTTGAAGTATTCTGAAGAATTCATAACCAGGATGTCAGAAAGAAAGTGCATTTCATAAGGTAAAAACCAACTTAAATGATAGTATATGAAATGAGAGAGAGAGAGAGAGAGAGAGAGAGAGAGAGAGAGAGAGAGAGAGAGAGAGAGAGAGAGAGAGAGACTATTTGAAAGTTGAGTAGAAGTGTGATTATAAGATTTAGTAAGATACCAAATGAAGAAAAAGGAAAATTGTAACTCATGACTCTAATTTCCATTAAAAACAAACAGGGTAAGGAGATAGTTAAAGGAATAATGTGGCAGTATTTGGCATTTGGTTTTTGAAAGGAAATCTTTGTTTGTAGAGACAGCTAAATATTCGTGGACAGATCCTGTTGAAGAACTAACATATTAAGGAAATAGTTAAAGGAAGAATATGACAGAATCTGGCTTTTGATTTTAAAGGATATGTTTCTTTGAAGAAACAGCAAACTATTCGTGGACAAATGCAATGAAGAGAAGGATTTACAATTATCTGATAGGGACTAGGATCCAATAAGAAGGATTTCAAAAGGATTGGGTTTAGGTCGTAACTTTAGTCTTCTTGAAGCGTTTTTGATGGTATAGATGTAGCCTTCGCAAACATATGGCAGTAATTTTAGTCTTCTAGAAGAATTTTAAACATTATAAATGTCTGAGCAAGGTTCTGGCAGTAATTTTTGTCTCTAGGAAGCATTTTAAACAATAAGAAACAAATTTAAAGCGACGGAAACACAGAGGAAAGTAAGAGAGTTCCAAAATAGGGTATTTAAAAAATATTTACGGATTACGTTTACATCATTTTCAACAAATTTCTTCAGGTGACTGATTTTTATAAGTAGGCAAAGGATGAAAAAAAGAATCGTCTAATATAGGAAACTTTTGAAACAATAAATAAATTAACAATAAAAAAGCTATATTTAGCTATCATAGAATCATATAACAGGAATCAAGTGAAATGAATGTCTAGAATAATAAAACAATCATAAATATAAAAAAAATGCTTAATGCGTGAACCAGTTTTGTTTAGTTTCTCATTTCTAACCAAGTCATGAGATTATCTTCGATGACAATAAAATTTATTTGATTCAACAACGGAGATAGACTTCGTATTAGATATAAAGTAGCTGCTAATAATTTACAGCAAACGAGAAAGTACAGAAAGTACTCAACTTACAAATTTAATAGGGGCCAAGAAGCTGTTTGTAATTCGAATTTTGTTAAATTTTGACCTAGTTCAGGCTTCACCTTACTCACATGCCTACGATTTTCAGCTGCAAAAGGCAACAAATAGTTGCATTTTATATTACAAACGTTGCATTGCTTACTGAATTAAATTATAGAATATTGTTGTATCAGAGTAATTCATTATAAACTTTTGAATCCACATCTGAGATTTATAATTTTACTTGGATTTGTGTTTATATCTCCGAATATTTTTAAATTGAGGAACTTCTTATGAACAAAAATGAATAAGATTATTCCTCAAGAGATAACAGAGAGAACTACCTAATGAAACCATCAGAAATGACTTAAGCTTAGTCGTAAATCCCAAAGAAGGGATTATTATTATTATTATTATTATTATTATTATTATTATTATTATTATTATTATTATTATTATTATTATTATTATTATTATTATCATTATTATTATTATTATTATTATTATTATTAGTCAAGGTACAACCCTAGTTGGAAAAGCAAGATGCTATAAGGCCAAGGGCTCCAACAGGAAAATATACCCCATTGAGGAGAGGAAATAAGGAAATAGATAAAAGATGAGAACAAATTAACAATAAATCATTTTAAAAAACAGTAACAACATCAAAACAGATATGTGATATATAAACTATAAAAAGATTTATGTCAGCCTGTTCAATAAAATATTGAAATAAGAAAAGAAACAACGAACGAGTCCAGGATTTATGATATCCAAATGACACAGAGAAAACACGAGTTTACTTCCCCGCAACATTACCTCGAGTGAAATACCATTTAATTTTCGTCAGATCGTCTCAAAAGTCATTTTAATGCCTTGACGTGAGGCGAATGAGAGCTTAAACAGCCGAGCTATCCAGCTATCCAGCAATTCAGCCGAACTGGAAATTGGGTAAGATCTTTTGCCTGCCTGGTTTAAAGTGCTGAGAACCAGCGTGCCTGCCTAAGGCGAGGAGTTAAAACAACACGCTTCCTTATTTATTTCTGGCCGGAGAATACACGGTTTTAGAGAGAGAGAGAGAGAGAGAGAGAGAGAGAGAGAGAGAGAGAGAGAGAGAGAGAGAGTTTAGAGTTTTCAGTCTTACCTTGTCTTTTAGTGTTTTCTTGTCATGTACGTATGTAGGTTAGTTATGCTCCAGAGAGAGAGAGAGAGAGAGAGAGAGAGAGAGAGAGAGGAGGGGGTGAGTTGTGTTGGGTGGTGTGGTAAAATGCTTTATTTTGCTTAGAGAATATCAAATAAACTGCAAAAAACCGAAGCTTTTCCCATGATTTTAGAATTTTGTTTAGTTTCACAACCCTTCATTGTTGATGTCAAAAACTTTTCTCGTAACAATAAGAACCTTATGGTGTTCAAGGAGAGAGAGAGAGAGAGAGAGAGAGAGAGAGAGAGAGAGAGAGAGAGAGAGAGAGAGATGAGGCATGTAAATCCCAACGAATCAGAATGTATCTTTGGAAATTGCCTTGAATTCTGACTGAAATACAAGACTAATTGTATCAATCCAACATTTCATTTTCAATCAAACATTTCTTTATTTCTAATGAACAAACACATATGCCAGTCATTACAGTGATACGCCACTTGGAAGACATCCTTTATGTATTTATGAATTACCTTCTGTGTAATAATTTCAAAAAATCTCCAGTTTCTATATAATTAAATTATCTACACTTCACATTTGCCGTGAAAAAACGGTAAAAATTCTGGAATAAATGTTGCCAGACATTTACCGTTTTTAAAATGGATATATTGACGTGGAAGAGTGATATTACTTTCACTAACCCGTAAAAGATAATAATAAAATAGGTAAAATTCACGTGCTAATGCTTGCATAGAAGATATTGATTATTATTATTATTATTATTATTATTATTATTATTATTATTATTATTATTATTACAAGCTAAGCTACAACTCTAGTTGGAAAAGCAAGATGATGTAAGGCCAAGGGCTTCAACAGGGAAAAATAGCCCAGTGATGATAGGAAAAAAAGGAAATGAATAAATTACAAGAAAAGTAATGAACATTCAATATAAAGTATTTTAAGAACAGTAAGGACAAAATTACTAGTCACAATGTGACAATGAAATTGTAATTAAGATGTGTTAATGAAGTTCTAAATGCATAACGTTAGAGGTGGGTTGGTCTTTTCTGGTTCGATCATATAGAGAGACTGAGAAAAGAGATGACTATATCAATATATGAAGGAGAACCGGAAGGAAAAGTATATTCTACAAGAATATGCACTGGCTTCCTGACAATCAGAGACTGACTGAGCATCTTTTGAAACTGTGTATGGTATCAAAATAATGTTTGCTAATAGTGCCGATCTATAGTCACGTAAGTCAATACCTTTGATAGTGTAATGCAAATATAACTAGACCAGGGTATCGTTAGAGTGCTACCTTCGTCTATATCATATTGTATATAACAAAATAGGCAATTGAAATATGCACAGTTTGACAGTAGTTTCAGCATATCGGATGGAAATTGACCATGATATGTAAAAAAAAAAAAAAAAATATATGTTTAACCTTTTCATGACCTTGGCCTTGACTTTTGAACCAATCACTGCCAAAATCTAATAACATTGTCCTTGGATCATAGTCAATCATCGCATCAAATTATATGAGATCCTGTCAAATACTCTTTGAGATATGCCTTTAAGAAGGCAAAACTGTGATCGTTTCTGCGCAGGAGCTGGAAGAGCAGAAACAGATCTACAAGACCATGGCCAGTTATTATTACTATTATTACTAGCTAAGCTACAACCCTAGTTGGAAAAGAAAGATGCTATAAGCCCAAGGGCTCCAATAGGGAAAAATAACCCAGTGAGGAAAAAAAATAAGGAAATAGATAAATCATGAGAGCAAATTAACAATAAATAATTCTAAAAACAGTAACAACGTCAAACTATTAACAACGTTTAAAAACAGATATGTCATATGTAAATTATAAAAAGACTCATGTCAGCCTGATCAACATAAAAACATTTGCTACAACTTTGAACTTTTGAAGTTCTACTGATTCATCTACCCGATTAGGAAGATCATTCCACAACTTGGAAACAACTGGAATAAAACTTCTAGAATACTGTGTAGTATTGAGCTTCATGATGCAGAAGGCCTGGCTATTAGAATGAACCGCCTGCCTAGTATTACGAACAGGATAGAATTGTCCAGGGAGATCTGAACATTGTAAAGGATGGTCAGAGTTATGAAAAATCTTATGCAACATGCATAATGAACTAATTGAACGACGGTGCCAAAGATTTATGGAAGGAGCATTTAAATCAGACGTCATTGCTGTAAATACATCGGCCTGGCATTTATTGGAAAACCTCTTGAACATAATGCCCGAGAGTATTAGAATTATTGTAATATGGGTTGAGGTGGCCGGGTGGTAACGTCCTTGCCTGGTGATTGCCAGACTGGGATTCGAGTCCCGCTCAAACTCGTTAGTTCCTTTGGTCGCTGACACCTCACCATCCTTGAGAGCTAAGGATGGGGGATTTGGGGGACGCTATAGGTATATCTGGTGAGTCATCAGCAGCCATTGCCTGGCCCTCCTTGGTCCTAGCTTAGGTGAAGAGCGGGCTTGGGCGCTGATTATATATAATATGGTCAGTCTCTAGGGCATTGACCTGCTCGCTAGGGCAATCTCACTGTCCCTCGTCTCT
This sequence comes from Palaemon carinicauda, assembly GCF_036898095.1. NCBI lineage: Eukaryota > Metazoa > Arthropoda > Malacostraca > Decapoda > Palaemonidae > Palaemon > Palaemon carinicauda. The sequence goes on along the minus strand of NC_090725.1, from coordinate 321,884,532 downwards.
GCGATTCATGAGCGGCCTGTAAACCTTTATAGTTTGCGACTTCTGAACTCTCTCTCTCTCTCTCTCTCTCTCTCTCTCTCTCTCTCTCTCTCTCTCTCTCTCTCTCTCTCTCTCTCTCTGCACTATCTCAACGTAGAGAGAAAAACAGAACTGCCTCAACGAGGCAAATCAATAGAGGTAATAAAATACTAAATTTTGGGACCGAGGAGACAATTTCCTTTATAAACAAATTCGATGCTTATCTTAAAGGAAAAAGCAGGACGGAAATACCTTAAAGCTAAAGATTCAACTTTCTCTTCGATAAATTAGGTCACCATTCTGTTCGATCTTGAAGACTTTCCCTTATAAGTACACTGTTTAAAAAAAAACCGTATTTTTAATCGAAAATTATCCGTAAAAATATACTGCTCTCATCCGTATTTCAGTAAAATACAGGCGACCGTAAATTTACCCCACTTTGTTATTATCTTTTACAGGTTGGTGACCGTAATATCACTTTTTTACGTCAATCTATCCGGTTTTTAAAACGGTAAATGTCTAGCAACATTCATGCCAGGATTTTTACCGTTCTTTTACGGCAAGTTTTTAACAGTGTAGGTCATGCAGAGGACAATATTTACCGATCACTGAGCTGGAATAAAAGAAAACATAGGGGAAGGAGGAACATTACTGAAAATTGCAGACAATGTGATATCCCTGCATCTTTCCAAAACAAAAGTTACATGATCTTTGCCTCACAAGAAGTGGAATTTGTAGTAGGTTTATTTCAATACCAAGCTGAGAAATGACTGTACTAAAAAGTGATGTTTCTTACAGATGCCAACCAGAAACAATACATTCATGACCAATTCATAAAATACAGAGTTGGTAATAGAACAAGTATAGGGACCTAGTAATATTCCCTCAAAATAATTGTACCTATTTTTTTTCCCAAAATACAGTATGTGTAGAAAAAAAAACGTGAAAGAGTCGCTCCTGAGTTTTTAAAATAACGGAGTGGAAACTATTAGACTACTTCAGGAAATATAGCGAACTCTTCATTCATAGTATGTGACAAAGGATTTCACATTACTTTTAATGTCAAATTCCAATGTATTAACTAATGCTCGTAAATTCTGTAGTTAAAAGGTAAAAGGATCTTGTTTCAGTTCAGGTTTCATCAGAATAGATGCTCACCAGAACGTGAACCATGCAACCCCCCACCCCCACCCCACCCCCACCGTGGAGCCCAACCACAAAAGTAGCTTCCCTAGTAAACGGTTTAAACTCACGGTCCCGGTCGGGGATCAATTTGCTTCCATGCGAATGCTAGGCGAACATGTACTACAAAGCAGGCTAGTTAATGCAGAGGTATATGATTTATTTTCAAGGATTACATCATAAGTAACATTATTCTTGAATTTGAGCGATTTTACTGAAATATTTTTACGGAGATTCCTGAATGAAATTACATTTTTATTTTTTGACAGTGTACGTTACTCATACTTTCAGATTCCCTACCTCCATGTATCTTCTAAGAGAATGTCAGTATCAAGCCTTCTCTTGCATCCTCAAACCAATCCTTTATCTATACCAACATTCCATTGGAGAACCTATTTTCCGTTCCCCAAAGATTAAACCTACATGTTTTTCTATTCCCTACACTGTTAAAAATTTACCGTAAAAAAAAAGAAAAAAAAAAGTTAAAAATCCTGGAATAAATGTTGCCAAGCATTTACCGTTTTAAAAATGGATATATTCACGGCTGCAAAAAATATATTTATACGGTGAATTTCCGATTAAAATTACGGGTTCTTTTAACAGTACAAGGGGAATGCCAGTATCTAGCCTTCTCTAGTAGTCTCATAGCAATTAATTATCTATTCCTCCATCTCGACCCTTCAGCTCCAAATCTGCTCCAATCCTCGACACCTCCGGCAGAAGTAGCTTCCCTGAAAAAAAGCTCCTGGCTTCATCCTTACAGGAGCTTAGCTCCTATAAGCAACATTGACGGCAAGCCATTTGCAGCAGCAAGCAATATTTCCCCTCCTTAGGTTCACCCTTTTCATAGATCACAAAAACGGAAGCAGAAATAGGGGGAAAGAATTTGGGGTTCTGATCAAGAAATTGAATGATTATAGATGGAAATATTCAATTTGAGAAGCGTAAACGAAAACTCGACCATGATTTGTATTATTTATTGTCTATATAGGGAATGGAATAAACAATTAGGTAGATTAAAATGCGTAGGTTCATTTTGATAACAATATATCATATAATAATTTGATAATTTATAGATATCTTCCATATAAATTACCTTGCAAAAATCACTTTTATAGATTACTACAATTTCTCTCTCTCTCTCTCTCTCTCTCTCTCTCTCTCTCTCTCTCTCTCTCTCTCTCTCTCTCTCTCTCTCTCTCTCTCTCTCTATGTAGAAGTATAATATATATATTTATATATACAGTTTATTTATATATGTGTGTATATATATACATATATATATACAGTATATAATCTATATATATATATATATACATATATATATATATATATATATATATATATATATGTATATATATATGTATATATATACATATATATAAGTGTATGTGCGTATATTTATACATATATATATAAATATATATATATATATATATATATATATATATATATATATATATATATATATACAGTATATAATATAATATATATATATATATATATATATATATATATATATACAGTATATAATATAATATATATATATATATAAGTGTGTGTGCGTGCGTGTGTCTGATGGTACTGTATACATAGAACTATATATATATATATATATATATATATATATATATATATATATATATGTATATATAAATATATATATATATATATATATAATATATATGTTTAGATATACACACATATATATGTATGTGTATATATATATATATATATATATATATATATATATATATATATATATATGTATATATATATATATATATATATATATATATATATATATATATATATACATATATATATATATATATATATATATATATATATATATGTATATATATATATATATATATATATATATATATATATATATATATATATATATATATATATATATATATATATATATTGAAAGTGATTGACTTAGTGTGTCAATGTGTTTCCTCCAGAAATCCTCGTATTTTCTGAGCTTCTTCAGAATGGCAGTTGGGATCTTTTGGTTAAGGGAAATGACTTATTTTCCTTTTCCATGAATTTTGTTTATTACAGCACTTTTTCGTCAAAACTTTGTCTTCATCAAGTGCATACTGATCAACAAGTTTACAATTCCTTTTTTTGTATTTGAGGTTCAGCTAAAACTACGATTAGTTTTTTGAGACTATATTCCATAGAAAAAAAAAAGAGGGATAATGGAAATGTTTTAGTTTAAGAGATGCTTAGATTATATAAGGATAATGTGTTGTTATATGATTATATACATATATGAACCGTATTATACAAGACAGTGATGTCAACTTCTAACTGTTTACCTTAGAAGAGCTAAATGCTGCCGACGTAGTTGATAAAAGAAATTATCTCACATTCAGAGAGAGAGAGAGAGAGAGAGAGAGAGAGAGAGAGAGAGAGAGAGAGAGAGAGAGAGAGAGAGAGAAAACATGGCTCTTGTTGCTATTCAGTTCCTCTGCAACGGCCTACAAAATCCAAAAGGTTTGGAGAAGATCTTGATAAAATCAGGGAAACACCAACGATCACCAACAAGCTATCGACCAATATCCCTACTGTGCCACTTGTACAAATTATAGGAACGAATGATCTTAGTCCGTATCCAACTAATTGTCGGAGAACAATAGTTGACAGACCAAGCTGGCGTAAGGCTAGAGCGATCCTGCTGCAGTCAGGTATTTAAACTGATGTAATACATCAAGGAAAGGTTAGAGAAGAAGCCAATCAATAATACAGTCTGTCAACGTTAGGTTATCCTTTGACACAGTCCTTATTTAACATGCGGTGTCATTTGACACTGTAAAACACTCCTTCTGAAGGTAATCCAAACTATATGGAATCATTGAGTTATTTCTTACGAATTGGTGATTCATCGTAGAATTAAATGGTAGGAAAAACAGATGGGCGACACAAAACAACATCCTTTCACAGGGGTCACAACTGGTGCCAAGGCCATTTAACGTCAATAGAAATGATCAACAACAGTATTAGAAAATCCCCAGGTACATATATGCAGATGACCTTTGCGTTTTGTGCGGAACCACCAGTTAGGTATTAAATGATTAGCAGAGTGTATGTAACTGACTTTATTTCAAGAAACAGCAAGCTTTCACAGCAACAGTTTCTGTGAAAGAAGGTCAAAATAATTCAAACAGATTGATACAAATACAAACAAACAGACATAAGTTATTGGTGCGAGGGGAGAGTGAAGTAACGTTACAGTGTACGAGCGTGTGTTATGAGTTTACAATTTCCACACAATCATACTCCTTCACCACCATTGAAGAAAGACTGTCAAGTTCCTTGACTCCTAACTGCCCTCTCCATCTACAGTACTACAAAAAGGGGCACCTCAATGTTAATCTTAGTAAAATACAGGTGTGTGTCTTTCACCTGAACAATCACCAGGCATAAAGAAAGCTAAAGATCAAATGGGGCGAAAAAGAACAGGAAAATCCTCCCTACTTGCATGTAACCCACGACAGAAGGATCTCATTTAAAAGCAAACATGAGGTAGCAACCAGGAATAACCTCCTCAGAAAACTGGCCAACACTAGATTGGGAACAGACCTTGAGACTCTAAGACAAACAGTTCTGGTACTTAGTTACTCTACTGCAGAGTACTTTGCACCATTGGGGGCAAGGTGCTAACATGCGCGTAAGGTAGACTATGACCTAAATAAATCATGTTATATTATTATTGCCACCCTAAAATCTACACCTTTACCAACCTTATACAAAGTAGCCAGTATATCACGACCCCATATCCAACGACAAAATGCTATAAGAAGTTATAAAGAATAAACTTATTAATGACCCCAAGATGCAAGGTGACTGCTGAAATC
>NC_090725.1:321864460-321874460 GCF_036898095.1 Palaemon carinicauda | reverse complement strand
CAGTTAAATCATAAACTAAAGAGTAAAATGATTCTACATAATTACAGCTAAATTATAAGCTAATGGATAAAGTTTACATAATCACAGTTAGATTACAGAATAAAGAAATCAATCTTTATAGTTGCAGTTAAACTATAAACTAAAAGAAATTATTTTGGTATAAATTGATATTTTACTAGATACATAAAATCGTTTGTATCGGTATACACGATCAACATAAACATCCCGGACCAAAAAAAAAAAAAAAAAAAAAAAAAAAAAAAAAAAAAAAAAAAAAAAAAAGGCCTCCTTTCAAGAAAAGCCTCATGATAAAAAAAAAAATAACGGTACCCCATATTTCTGTTTTTTCTTCCAAGGCCATACACTTTCTTAATATACGCAGTATGTTTTGTTTCCAGCCTAAAAGCATGTGTATATACATTTTTTTCCCCCAGTGATATGGCCTCTAAGATAAATATGACGTTCGCCATATTACCCTAGTGCTGACTAGGACGAAAATGAGAAATATTAATGCAAGAACGTGCCGGTACGTCCATTCGGGGTGAAAGGGTTAAAAAAGGAGAATATAATGGGAGTTCAGTGGGACTGGTTGCTTTAATATACTAAATTTATCTAGAGCCAAACTATTATATAAATGGAATCAATCTCTTATGGTATCATATTTCTTTATTAATATATTAGTATACATTAATCTTTATGACTATCAACATTAACGATGTTATAAGACGAATACATACTGACCTTCAATTACTTAACTATATTAAAAGTAGATTGATAGATACGTTTAATGTAGATAAAATAGGATTTAAAACTTCTATCAAAAAAGTATTTCAATTATAAATACACTATACGTAAAATATAGAAATATTTCTGTAAATATACTATGATGTATATATGTTATAAACTTTAGGATTGTAAATATGTATTTCATAATAAAATATAAAAAAAAAAAAATACATAATCGTATTATAATTTGTGCCAATCTCTTATAGTATATATTTTTATTAGAATAAAATAATCCTTAAGACTACCAACATTATTGAACTTATGACACGAATCACAATCATCTTACAAGGTCGTAATATATCCAACCCATGATATAAATGGTGTCAATCTCTTATGGCATAATATTTCTTTGTTACACTACTTTAATCTTTAAGACTATAGACATTAACGATCTTATAAGACGAATACCGATGTCCATAAGTTCAAGTTTTTAATTTTACATTAAAGTGTTATACTCTGAACCGCTACGTATCAGACTATTTATTATATAGCTATTATCTATTGACATATTTATCATGCTTCTGTTTTTTTATATCATATTAAAAATTATTATTATTATTATTATTATTATTATTATTATTATTACTATTATTATTATTATTATTATTATTATTAATATTATTATTATCATTATTATTATTATTATTATTAATATTATTGTTATTATTATTTGCTAAGCTGCAATCCTATTTGAAAAGCAGGATGCTATAAGCCTATGGGCCCCAACAGGGAAAATAGCCCATTGAGGAAAGTAAACAAGGAAAAATAAAATATTTTAAGAATAGTAACAACATTAAAATAAATATTTCCTCTATAAACAATAAAAACTTTAACAAACCAAGAAGAAGAGAAAATAGATAGAACAGTGTGCCCGAGTATATCCATAGGATTAGCTCCCAGGGCCCCTTTCCACCCAAGGTAGGAAAAGGGAGGGCCAGACAATAGCTGCTAAGGACTCAGCAAGTAGAGCTTTAGGTTCCCCCAAACTCCCTATCCATAGCTCATAAGGATCGTGAGGCTGGAACTTCTACATTTATATCTTTTCTTCATCTTAAATCTAAAAATTTAATTAGGCCATACGTCGTGTATAAGCAATATTGACAAAAAAAAAAAAATAATGTGAAATTCTCCGTAAAAATATACTGTTCTCGGCCGTATTTTAGTAAAATACAGGCGATCGTAATTTTTACCATACATTGCTATTATATTTAACGGGGTACTGACCATAATATCGCTCTTTTACCTCAATATATCCGTTTTTAAAACAATAAATGACTAGCAACATTTATTCAACGATTTTTACCGTATTTTCTTTAGAACATTTTTTTTACAGTGTACAAACAGAGTAAAGAATCATCCTTCCAATATGAACATTGTTGACGTAGTCTTCCTGTGTAGACCACAGGAAATGGAAGGCTTGAACTCTTATTTGAAGTCTCTGAAATGGCAAAACTAATAATAAAAAAAAAATTATCAGAAGAAGCTATCATAATTAAACCATAAATGACGGTACTTAATCTATCAACAAAAGTCAACAATGAATCAAGAATCAAAACTATTTAATCTAGAATTAAATAAAAAAAAAAATGCCAGATATATAAATTCTATGCACGAAATTGTCCAGTAGAAATAGATAGACTATTTTCCAAAAAACAGAAAATCAACATTTTAATTTTTGCGATATCCACTGAAAGTAAATAAACTATTTTCTAAGACAATAAATAATCAACATCGAATTCTTTTCGTTATCCATTGAAAATAAATAAAATATTTTCAAAATAATAAATAATCAACATTCTATTTTTCTTCATAATCAAAAAATGAATGAATGAACTATTACTAGCTCGAGATTCTCTTTTTATGCGGATATGCAATTTCGAATTATGGTCATTACATATATGTGTTAATTTCGCGTAATAATCACCAGTACTAAAAGGCGCCAGAGTTGTACGACTGGACAAATCAAGGCAATTACATTAAGAACAATGCTTCGGTTTCTCTTTAACCTGAACACTTTACTGAGAACCAAATTTGGATCGTAAATTGAAATCGGAAAATAACCTCTAGATGTTCGCTGGTTGAATGGGAGTTGCATTTATTTCTGGCTATTATGATTCATATAAATGTGGGGAAAGTTTACATTATGTGAGAGTGCAGATGGGATTTTGAATTGGTCTACATGTATGTACGTATGGTTACCATATTTACACATATACGATACATCCATACATACCATATATATATATATATATATATATATATATATATATATATATATATATATATATATATATATATATATTCAAATAAGCCATATATATTTTTGATACATTAATGTCTGGATTCTCTTAACGACCTCGGGATCAGAGCCCCAGGCGAAATCACACAAAGACAAGAGCTTGGCTCCGGCCGGGAATCGAACCCTGGTCGGCAAGCTTGTATAGACAGTGACTAAGCCACTTGGCCACGAAGAAACGGGAATCGAACCCTGGTCGGCAAGCTTGTATAGACAGTGACTAAGCCACTTGGCCACGAAGAAGATCTTTCTTCGTGGCCAAGTGGCTTAGTCACTGTCTATACAAGCTTGCCGACCAGGGTTCGATTCCCGGCCGGAGCCAAGCTCTTGTCTTTGTGTGATTTCGCCTGGGGCTCTGATCCCGAGGTCGTTAAGAGAATCCAGACATTAATGTATCAAAAATATATATGGCTTATTTGAATATGAAAAACACGTAAAAATGTGCAAAATTTATCATATATATATATATATATATATATATATATATATATATATATACAAACATTATATATATATATATATATATATATATATATATATATATATATATATATATATATGTATATATAAATATTTATATATATATATATATATATATATATATATATATATTTATATATATATATATATATATATATATATATATATATATATATATATATACATATATATATATATATTTATGTATATATATATATATATATATATATATATAAATATATATATATATATATATATATATATATATATATATATATATATGTATATATATATATATATATATATATATATATATATATATATATATATATATATATATTTCATCACCATCAGCCTCAAGTTATCTACTGTAGGACAAAAGCCTCAGACATGTCCTTTCAAACCCGTATGTTTATGGTCTTCCTAGTCAGTCTTTACCTGCAAACACACACTCATACACACACACACACACACATATATATATATATATACATATATATATATATATATATATATATATATGTGTGTGTGTGTTTGTGTGTGTGTGTATATACCTTTAATCACCATGAGCTTTAGGTAGTTCACTGCAAGACAAAGGCCTCAGGCATGTCCTGCCACACCAGTGTGTTTATGGTCTTTCTATGCCAGTCTTTACCTGCAGAAACACACACTTACACACGTACACACACACACGCATATACATATATATATATATATATATATATATATATATATATATTTATATATATATATATATATATATATATATATATATACATACATATATGTATGTATGTGTGTATATATATATATATATATATATAAATATATATATATATATATATATATATATATATATATATATATATATATACATACTGTATATATATATATATATATATATATATATATATATATATATATATATATATATATATATATTATCACCATCTGCCTCAAGTAGTCAACTGCAGTACAAAGGCCTTAGTCATGTCCTTCCATACCCGTCTGTTTATGGTTTTCATTTGTCAGCCTTTACCTACAAACACATACAAACACACACACATACATATATATATATATATATATATATATACATATATATATATATATATATATATATATATTTATGTATATATATATATATATATATATATATATATATATATATATATATATATATATATATATATATATATATACATATATATATATATATATATATATATATATATATATATATATATATATATATATATATATATATATATATATATATATATTCCCATTGCCTTTTTAGGGGATAGCACCAAAAGTATGTACACTTCTGATATCTCTGCCTGTAAAGTTACAAAGTGAAATTGCTTGCCTCACACCATTCTATGTAACTATAATGAACATCAGTATCTATTTAGTTCTGGATGGTCTTGAGACCTCACTATGAAAAGTAACTCTGTCCCAGAAATTCTTTACAAAGTATTGAACTATTGTTAGAGCTAAGCTTGATTTGTTGGCAAAGCAAATTAGCGAGCTATGACAACTGTGATATTCTGTGGTTATGTAAATTTTGGCATCTGTATGAATATATTGTAGTATACTGATCGAAAAAACCGTAATCTTTATCGGAAATTTTTGGAAAAATATACTGTTCTTAACCGTATTTCAGTAAAATACAGGCGACCGTAATTTTACCTTACTTTGTTATTATCATTTACGAGTTAGTGACCGTATTATCGCTCTTTTACGTCAATGTAACCGTTTGAAAAACGGAAAAATCGTGGACTGAATGTTGCCAGAAATTTACAGGTTTTTTTTTTAATTAAAATTTTTAACAGTGAACATAATAACAAACGAAAAAGATTTTTCAACCTTTTCATTACCTTGACCTTGACCTTCGATGCAATCTCTTTGAAAATCCAAGAAAACTGTCCTTGGGTTCTGGCCAACCATGCCACCAAATTTCATGAGATTCAGTCAAATAGTTTTTGAGTTATGCCAATCACAAACTCACAGACAGACATACAAAATTCACGGCTATGAAAACATAACTATCGGAACCAAGTTGGCGAATGTAATAATTCAGCTATGAGGCTATATCTAAGAGAGGAATGTTTATTTCAATAATTTTGTTTAGAATTTCTAATAATTAGCCATTTATGGCAAAGTCAGAGTGTGCAATTTATCTGACATTTACACTATACAATATATATATATATATATATATATATATATATATATATATATATATATATATATATATATATATATATATATATATATAGTCCACTGATATCCTCAAGTTATAACTCTGTGGAAATTATGTCTGCTTTCCTAGATTGCTGTCCTTATTCACTTTCTTTTCCTTTCCTTTCATTAAACAACAACCCCTTCTGATTAACCTTGGCTTTAGAACTAATTAGGGAACTTAATAATTCCCTATGATTTCAGAGACAACAAACATTAGAGAATCTAAAGTCCTTTTGGAACAATGGGAACAAATAAGGTCTTCTGAAACACGAGTCGATATATGAACATTTCTAATGGGTATGGGAAACAATTAATGAAGATCGTTACTTTAGCCAGAGCTTATGCTGGGAGAGGTTGGCGATATTCAAACAAAGAGTAGTTACATAATTGTCAATCTTAATTCATGAGTAGCAACAAAGTATGCAGGATCATGAGATATCTGATGATGGGAATTTTTGACGGCAAAGTATGCGTTAGCATACTCATTGTATGCTAACACCTTGTAAAAAAGTATGTGTTAGCATACTCATTGATGCTAAAGCCATGTAAAAAAAGTATATGTTAGCATACTTATTGTATGCTAACACCTTGTAAAAAGTATGTGTTAGCATCTCATTGTATGCTAACACCATGTAAAAATGTATATGTTAGCCTACTCATTGAATGCTAACACCATGTAAAAAAAGTATGTTAGCATACTCATTGTATGCTAACACCATGTAAAAAAGTGTGTGCTAGCATACTCATTGTATGCTAACACCATGTAAAAAAGTATATGTGAGCATACACATATGCTAACACCGTGTAAAACGAGAAACAAGAGATCATTTTCATACACTGAAAATATAGGGAGTGTTAATAGCTTCCCAATGCAATATTGTCATCATCATCATCATCTCCTCCTGCGCCTATTGACACAAAGGGCCTCGGTTAGATTTCGTCAGTCGTCTCTATCTTGAGCTTTTAATTCAATCAATACTTCTTCGTTCATCATCTCCTACTTCATGCTTCATTTAGGCCTGGGTCTCCCAACTCATCTAGTGGATTGTGGAGCCAAGCTATACAATACAGTGGGTAGATAATGACCAAAAAGAATTTAGACTTTATTCAGATCCAAAAGACTGCATATATATCATTAAAAAATCAGGAGCATGTGGTACCTATTTAAAGTTTTATGGTTTAAAGGCGGCTCATGAATGACAGATACAAGGGTCAGTTACAATGCCCTAGATACTAACCATGTATATATATGATCAGCGCCCAAGCCCCTTTCCATCCAAGATAGGACCAGGGAGGTCCAGGCATTAGCTGCTGATGATTCCCCCCAAAACCACTCCTTAGCTCACAAGGATATTAAGGTTGCGGACACTAAAGGAACTAAAATATTGAGCGGGACTCGAGCCCTCCGTTGGCGATCACCTGGCAGAGACGTTACCAATAGGGCAAAGCAACCTTAATTGCAGTTTTGTAAATATAAGCAGGCTCCCTAATACTGAGCATTATTATTATTATTATTATTATTATTATTATTATTATTATTATTATTATTATTATTATTGTATCCTGTATTCATTCATGTTAGTGTTTTATGTAAAAAAAGGTTGGTGTCGACTAGCAAATATCTAAAGCCACAAAGTAAATAATTAAATATGCAGAACTTCCTGTGGCCTTTAAGCGTGGGCTGAGAACTATACTAATCAATAGGATTCGATTTCAATGGAGTTCAGCTTTAAACCTCATTAATAAAATCGCTTTCTGATATGCTCTAAATTTCATTGAAGGTTAAAAGTCAGTTCCTTTTGTATTTTAGAGATGGCGAATAACAAAGAGGAGCGTTATAATACGTCTATATCATCTCGCCTTTAAGGCAGAAAATAAGGCCAATTGCCCGTCTGAATGCAACAAAGGTTCAATGGGTCTACCATACGAACCTCAAGAAATTATGGATCAAAGCAGACTAAGAACAAAGCCGACATAATCAATTGGTGTTTACCAGGTGCGTAGAAGATTGTAGAAGAAACAGGGGAAGCTGGTGGAAACGTTTAGTAACCAATTGTTGCTTTCCAGGTATGTTGGCTGAGATAAGATAAGAAGGACATGGGATATTGTAGAAGAGAGAGGGGAAGTAGGTAGAAACGTTTAGAAACCAATTGTTGCTTCCCAGGTATGTAGGCGGAGGGAATATAGGATGGGCATGGGAACTGCTAGAAGAGAGAGGGGAACCTGGTGAAGGCGTTTAGTAACCAATTGTTGCTTTAGAGGTACGTAGGCTAAGATAGGATGGACATGGGAGCTTGTAGAAGAGAGAGGGGGAGCTGGTGGAAGCGTTTAGAAACCAATTGTTGATTTCCAGGTATGTAAGCTAAGATAAGATAGGAAGGACATGGGAGATTGTAGAAGAGAGAGGGGAAGCTGGTAGAAACGTTTAGAAACCAATTGTTGCTTTCTAGGTATGTAGGCTAAGATAGGATGGACATGGAAGATTGTAGAAGAGAGAGGGAAAGGTGATAAAAACGTTTAGAAACCAATGGTTGATTTCCATGAATGTAGGGTAAGATAAGAAAGGATGGACATGGGAGATGGTGAAAGAGAGAGGGGAGGCTGGTAGAGACGTTTAGAAGCCAATTGCTGTTTTCCAGGTACGTAGGCTAAGATAGGATTGACATGGAAGATTGTAGAAGAGAGAGAGAGGAAGCTGCTAGAAGCGTTTAGAAACCAATTGTTGCTTTCCAGGTATGTAGACTGAGATAAGATAGGATGGACATGGGAGATGGTAGAAGAAACAGGGAAAGCTGATAGAAACGTTTAAAATCCAATTGTTGCGTTCCAGGTATGTAGACTGAGATAAGACAGGATGGACATGGGAGATGGTAGAAGAGAGAAAGGAAGTTGGTACAAGTTTTTAGTAACCAATTGTTGCTCTCCACGTATGTAGGCTGAGGGAAGATAGGATGGACATGGGAGATTGTAGAAGAGAGAGGGAAAGCTGGTAGAAACGTTTAGAAACCTATTGTTGCTTTCTAGGTATGTATTTAGGCTAAGATAGGATGGACATGGGGTATTATAGAACAGAGAAAGGAAGCTGGTAAAAGTTTTTAGTAACCAATTATTGCTTTCTACGTATATTGGCTGAGATAAGATAGGATGGACATGGGAGATGGTACAAGAGAAAGAGAAGCATATAAACGCGCTTAGAAACAAAGATTTTAAGGGGTAAGACGTTCTTATATAACATAAAAAATAAGATGTTTAATCTAATAAAGACTGGTGTTTACTGAAAACCAATAGGACTCCAAATTAGGTGACAGAAAGGTGTCCTTAAATACTACTAGAATTTTGGAGATAGATATCCTTAAATGTTATCTGATTTTTAAAGCAGAATGACATCCTACATTATTATTATTATTATTATTATTATTATTATTATTATTATTATTATTATTATTATTATTATTATTACTTGCTTAGCTACAACCCTAATTTGAAAAGCTTGATGCTATAAGCCCAGGGGCTCCAACAGAAAAATAGCTTAGTGAGGAAAGGAAACAAGGAAAAATAAAATATTTTAAGAAGAGCAATGTGATTAAAATAAATATCTCCTATTCAAAATAAGAAGAAGAGAAATAAGGTAGAATAGACAGTGGAAGACCAGGGTACAGAGGCTATGGCACAATCCAAGATAATAGAACAATGGTTTGATTTTGGACTGTCCTTCTCCTAGAAGAGCTGCTTACCATAGCTAAAGAGTCTCATCTACCCTTACAAAGAGAAAAGTGGCCACTGAACAATTACAGTGCAGTAAAAAGAATTGTTTGGTAATATGTGTTGTCAGGTGTATGAGGACAGAAGAGGATGTGTAAGGAATAGGCCACACTATTCGGTGTATGTGTTTGCCATAGGGAAAATGAACCGTAACCGGAGAAAAGGATCCAATGTACTACTGTCTGGCAAGTCAAAAGAACCCCATACTCAAATTTTGAAAACTGGCTGACGTCCTTGAATAGTATCCGAATTTTAGAGACTGTCAGACGTCCTTGAATAGTATCTGAATTTCAGAGACTGTCAGACGTCCTTGAATAGGAACTGAATTTAGAAATCAGGCAAAACTACTTATATACTACCCAAATTTTGAAGAAAGACAGATATTCTAGGAAAGTATCCAAAATTTTAAGACAGACGAATCCTTGAATA
>NC_090725.1:321851960-321859460 GCF_036898095.1 Palaemon carinicauda | reverse complement strand
AGATAGTGCTTCATGGTCAAGTGGCCGGAAATAGACCGAGAGGACGACCAAGAGATACATGGGTGAAAACCTTCAAGAAAGCAAATAGAGGCGAGACATTTCAGCAGCTGGCACAGATGGCATTGGATAGAAGTCTCTGGAGAGAATGGCGATATCAGATGCAGGACCCAACCCGGAGAGTTCCGGACGGGATTTAGTGAGTGAGTGAGTGATATATATATATATATATATATATATATATATATATATATATATATATATATATATATATATATATATATATATATATATATATATATATATATCCCTGTCAGGCTGAGTGGGAACCACTCAGAAGACAACAGCCTCTCACAAATTGGCCAAACTATTATCTGTTGTATTAAGAAGAGGGTGGGGGGGGGGGGGGGGTGTCGGAGGGGTTGAACATGTGTGTGCATAAATCAAAATACTTAGTCGTCATTTTTGACGGGTCGCATACACTTTTATCCAATAGTGTGCCTATCTATAAAATCTCAAATATAATCATTAAAAACGAAGTGTGTTGAAAATACTCCCTATTGGCACTCCTTGTGTAAAAAGACATGTGAACGAAAGGACATTTTGAAAATAGCAAAGAGCCTCTGTGACACTATTGTTTTGCAACACGAAGTGGAGGTGTCCTGTATTCCATTTCTTTCATCGCGATGAGAAAAATAAAATAAAATTCAAATTGACAAAGAAAACTCCACTGGAACGCTCTTTATTTTTTTCTTTATTACTTTCTCGCATAAGTGAAAGTCGATGATTCTCTTTCCTATTTGTTTTGTTCGTTTCATAAAAGGAGAAAAAAAAAACAATGAAGAATTTTTTATAAGTTTTTCAAAAGAAGAGATCTAATTTTTAACAGTATTAATTTGCAGTTTGTCTATTTTAGATCTATAGATGCAAGGGAAACTAAAATGAAGTTTCACAAGTAAAAATAGATCCTTCTAAAAATTTCTAGCCTGCATATATTTTTTTTCAACATCTTTAAATATCAGCTTCATGTTAAATGTTTAAAACCCGCTCATAAATGGCAGAGGCAAGGCACAGAGACATAGTCCTATGAAACAGGACAATACCCTAGAGACTTGCCATATATACGTATGATCAGCACCCAAGCTAGGACCAAGGAGGGCAAGCCAATGGCTGATGATGACTCAGCAGGTAGGCACAGAGGCTCCCCCCCCCAAAAAAAAAAACATCTTTAACTCACAAGGATGGTATCTATAATGATTAAACTGGAATTATAACCAGACACTTTTTTTTTTTTTTTTTTTTTGAGAAAATGAGGGGCAATATATCATTTTGTTGAATTGTTTATGTAAATTCTGTTAACTCCATCGTATCCAGCTGCCAGGTTACTGAGGTTTTAAAAAATGACAAAATGATATATTCCTTTATCCTGGAAAACCTTTCAAATCTGGGAGATCTTGATACGTTGCTGAGAAACAGCCAATGTTTTAAAGGCAGCTGAGCATCTCAACTAAAAGAGATAAAATAAGAAATAATAAAAGGCTACAAAAAATATTATCGAGAAATATTATATCAAATATATCCCCATGATCAGCAAAGCTGTTTTAGTCAGGTTTACCTATACTTTGTTGGTTTGCTGTTAGCAATCAGGCTAATGTCACCCACCATAACCGAGACAATCAACGTGGTGAAAGGATTTGTGTATCGTCATGATCAGCAAAGCTCTATTAGTCAGGTTTACCCATACTAGGTTGGTTTGCTTTTCACGATCAGAATAAAGTCGCCCACCATCACCAATGGGATATACTCAATGTGCTGAATGGATTTATGTATCGCCCTACTCAGCAAATCTGTACTAGTCAGGGCGCGTATACTAGGTTGGTTGGCTGTTCGCGATCAGATTAAAGTCGCCCACCATCACCATTGTGAGATACTTAACCTAGTGAAAGGTTTTGTTCATCGGCCTGATCATCAAAGCTGTACTAGTCAGGGCAATACATACTAGGTTGGTTTGCTGTTAGCGATCAGATTAAAGTCCCCCACCATCACCGATACTAGGTTGGTTTGGTGTGAGCAATCAATGTGGAGGACTTCTTTAACTTATAAATCATGACTAAAGCATTATTGAATTTGAGGAGTCAATATGGAAGACTTCTATAAAGTGTTAATCATTACTTAAGCAGTCGTGAGTTTAGTGATTCAATATGGAAAGCTTTTATAACATAATTATTACTTATAAAAATTCAGCAAAACTACCAAATGAATATTTCAATATGAACCTATATATAATTATATATATATATATATATATATATATATATATATATATATATATATATATATATATATGTATATATATATATATATATATATATATATATATATATATATCTATATAAATATATATATACATATATATATATATATATATATATATATATATATATATATACATATATATATATATATATATATATATATATATATATATATATATATATATATATATATATATATATATATATATGTATTATAGCCACGAAAGGAAAAATGAAAAAGACTTGATTGGAGTTAGTACTTTCATCCACTCAGGACATTATCAAACTCAGCAATGAGAATACATATACAAAGACATCGTATTTATACAGGAGAAGGGGATCCAACAGCTGTCAGTTTCTTAATAATTCCGGAGAAGTCAGATTTTAGATAAAAGGATAATACTGGATTAACGGAAAACAGACCTGGACTTAGATTCAAATTTCTACCTTGAGTACAGGAGATTAAAAATGATTCAACAATATTCCTTTGGAAATAGTCATTTACATGGATTACTTTTTCCGTCTTTGACCAACCAATTCTGTGACTTGACCCTAACCAGTGGGAGGCCAAGGCATTATTAAGAGAACCCCTGGAGACGGCCACCTGATGTTGTTTTAATCTGACTGGTATACTTTTTGATGTTTGACCAACATAAAATAGGTTACACTCTGAACAAGGAATGCTATATATTACATTATTATCATTTCCAGAACTATTCTTAATTAACATGTTTTTTAAAGTACAATTATATTTAAACACTACAGCAATATCTAGTTTTTTCAAAAGGGGTATAACATCTAGAAAACAAACATGAAATGGCAAACAAAGCATATTATTAATTGTTTCCTTTCTCTCTAGTTGGACACTATAAAATGTTTTCTTAGCCTTATTCATACATTTTTCTAAGAAATATTTAGGATAACAAAGATCTGTAGCAATTTTTTCTATTTTAGTGAACTCCTCCTCAATGTAATCTGGGCTACAAATTCTCAATGCCCTAAGGTACATGGAGGAAAAAACTGAATGCTTAATATTTTTAGAGTGACCGGAGTAAAAATGTACATATGAAAAATTATTCGTAGGCTTTCTATATATGGAAAACTTAAATTTATCTGTTTCTCTAACTATTAAAACGTCTAAAAATGGGATACGGTTATTTTCTTCATTTTCTATAGTGAATTTTATTGATGGTACTAATGAATTAATGATTGAAACAAAGCCCTCAAGATTAAAATTTTCTTCTAAAATACCTAGAACATCATCAACATATCGATACCACACAATTTGGGAAGACCACACTGAAGGGATTAATCTAGATTCAAAAAATTCCATATATATGTTGGATAAAAGTGGAGACAAAGGATTACCCATAGCCATACCAAAAACCTGTTCATAGAAATCTCCATTAAAACTAAATTTACACTTTTTAATGCACAAACAAATGAGCTCAATAATAGTAGGGGTTGATAAAGGTAAATCATAAGCATCTAAAATACCCGACAGGAAATCCAATAAGTCATCAACCGGCACTTTGGTAAACAATGAAGTTACATCAAAACTTACTAATCTATGTCTAGACGTAAGGTTAACGTTTTGTAATTTTTCGCAAAGATCAACAGAATTTTTTATATGAGAGGTTGAAATAGATCCTAAGATCGGGGAAAGTAATTTGACTAAATATTTGGATAATTTATAGTTGATAGAACCTGTAGCACTGATAATTGGTCTGATTGCCTCGTTTTCCCCTTCCTATCTTATCTCTTAAAGGACTTTCAAAACTCCCTGGTGAAAGCCCATTCTACTAGACTCCGACGAAAATTTCTGCATCGTTGTTTAGAGGAACATGTGATCCCCAAAACGTTACTCCCAGCTCGACTAAGAAAGGATATTGACCACCCATTTAGTGATTTTAGTGTTCTATCTCTGAAGAAACATCTGGAAACTACAAGAAGGTCAGAACAACAATTATTCAAGCAGTTACGCAAGACTAAATTTGATTTTATGCGTGATGTTCCTCTTGACTGGAGAACACCCGTATTGAACGTGATCTACTCCCGACTTAGAGAAAAATTACAAGTTTTAAGTGTTCATTTGGAAAATAAATTGAATAGACTGATTCAGGCTAGTGATTGGAACAAGAATTTTCAAGAAAATTGTGTTATAAATTTGTCTGATAAACCTATATCAAGTGAAGTAAAAAAGGCCTTGGGGTATGGTTTATCATTCGCAGTAAATAAAAAACCTAATAGTGTAGATATTGCCTCTGCCTTTGTAAAATTGGAAAAAACTAAGAAAATTCCCCAGTGTAACATCGACATTGCTAAAGGGCTAATTTATTCGGTGATGGGATATGCAAACACCTGCAATTTCCCTAAACGGTTTTTAACAGCCTTAAAATCGTTGAAAAATGACTGTGAATTACATATTACAAAAGCAGACAAAGCTAATGTATTAGTTATTATGAACAAAACAACTTATTTAGAAAAGATGTATGTACTTTTATCTGATGTTTCTACTTACATAAAATTAAGAGTTAATCCCTTAGACGAGGTCATCAAAGATTTTAATAAAAACTTAAAATCTATCTTAAAACAAGAAAAATCCTTAATTAATGCCTTTATCTCTACTGGTCCGTCTTTGCCGTATTTATATGGTTTAATTAAAACCCATAAAACAGGATATCCAATCAGACCAATTATCAGTGCTACAGGTTCTATCAACTATAAATTATCCAAATATTTAGTCAAATTACTTTCCCCGATCTTAGGATCTATTTCAACCTCTCATATAAAAAATTCTGTTGATCTTTGCGAAAAATTACAAAACGTTAACCTTACGTCTAGACATAGATTAGTAAGTTTTGATGTAACTTCATTGTTTACCAAAGTGCCGGTTGATGACTTATTGGATTTCCTGTCGGGTATTTTAGATGCTTATGATTTACCTTTATCAACCCCTACTATTATTGAGCTCATTTGTTTGTGCATTAAAAAGTGTAAATTTAGTTTTAATGGAGATTTCTATGAACAGGTTTTTGGTATGGCTATGGGTAATCCTTTGTCTCCACTTTTATCCAACATATATATGGAATTTTTTGAATCTAGATTAATCCCTTCAGTGTGGTCTTCCCAAATTGTGTGGTATCGATATGTTGATGATGTTCTAGGTATTTTAGAAGAAAATTTTAATCTTGAGGGCTTTGTTTCAATCATTAATTCATTAGTACCATCAATAAAATTCACTATAGAAAATGAAGAAAATAACCGTATCCCATTTTTAGACGTTTTAATAGTTAGAGAAACAGATAAATTTAAGTTTTCCATATATAGAAAGCCTACGAATAATTTTTCATATGTACATTTTTACTCCGGTCACTCTAAAAATATTAAGCATTCAGTTTTTTCCTCCATGTACCTTAGGGCATTGAGAATTTGTAGCCCAGATTACATTGAGGAGGAGTTCACTAAAATAGAAAAAATTGCTACAGATCTTTGTTATCCTAAATATTTCTTAGAAAAATGTATGAATAAGGCTAAGAAAACATTTTATAGTGTCCAACTAGAGAGAAAGGAAACAATTAATAATATGCTTTGTTTGCCATTTCATGTTTGTTTTCTAGATGTTATACCCCTTTTGAAAAAACTAGATATTGCTGTAGTGTTTAAATATAATTGTACTTTAAAAAACATGTTAATTAAGAATAGTTCTGGAAATGATAATAATGTAATATATAGCATTCCTTGTTCAGAGTGTAACCTATTTTATGTTGGTCAAACATCAAAAAGTATACCAGTCAGATTAAAACAACATCAGGTGGCCGTCTCCAGGGGTTCTCTTAATAATGCCTTGGCCTCCCACTGGTTAGGGTCAAGTCACAGAATTGGTTGGTCAAAGACGGAAAAAGTAATCCATGTAAATGACTATTTCCAAAGGAATATTGTTGAATCATTTTTAATCTCCTGTACTCAAGGTAGAAATTTGAATCTAAGTCCAGGTCTGTTTTCCGTTAATCCAGTATTATCCTTTTATCTAAAATCTGACTTCTCCGGAATTATTAAGAAACTGACAGCTGTTGGATCCCCTTCTCCTGTATAAATACGATGTCTTTGTATATGTATTCTCATTGCTGAGTTTGATAATGTCCTGAGTGGATGAAAGTACTAACTCCAATCAAGTCTTTTTCATTTTTCCTTTCGTGGCTATAATACATTTTATATTCATCACGTGTCAGCTTTCGTGATTTCTACACACACATATATATATATATATATATATATATATATATATATATATATATATATATATATATATATATATATATATATATTTAATTATATATCAATATATATATACGCTATATACATCTATTTCAAATATATTTGATATAAAAAAAACTTACAAAAACATCTCTAAATAACAATTAAGGCCAATAACTAAAGCTTAGGATTTGGTAACACCGAAAAAAGTTTATTCTAGACGACCCTTAATCGATCTCACCTTTGCTGGAGGTTAAACCCCAAAAGATAGGGTAACTACTTACACAGCGAACTCTTCCTTAATGAATTGCATCCTTTAAACGCTGTCTCCCAAAGCCATCTTTTTTTTTCTTATTTTCTTTTCTTTCTTCTTTTCTTTTTCTTTTTTTTCCACCGCCCTGTCAAGTCAAGGAATATTGCTTAATGATAAAACGAATGTTCGTCTTGACTTTTCAAATCTCTCTCTCTCTCTCTCTCTCTCTCTCTCTCTCTCTCTCTCTCTCTCTCTCTCTCTCTTGTGAGAAACGGAATGATGACAAAATATTTTTTTAAATCAATTCAGAGGAACTATTGGGCTTGTCATAACAAAACTAATGTTTGCAATTTTCAAATCTCTCTCTCTCTCTCTCTCTCTCTCTCTCTCTCTCTCTCTCTCTCTCTCTCTTGTGAGAAACGGAATGATGAAAAAATATTTTTTTAAATCAATTCAGAGGAACTATTGGGCTTGTCATAACAAAACTAATGTTTGCAATTTTCAAATCTCTCTCTCTCTCTCTCTCTCTCTCTCTCTCTCTCTCTCTCTCTCTCTCTCTTGTGAGAAACGGAATGATGACAAAATACTTTTTTAAATCAATTCAGAGGAACTATTGGGCTTGTCATAACAAAACTAAAGTTTGCATCAACTTTACTAACACTCTCTCTCTCTCTCTCT
>NC_090725.1:321836960-321839460 GCF_036898095.1 Palaemon carinicauda | reverse complement strand
TGACCAACATGTACCTCAGAAGTGCGGACACTTTGTTGAGCTCACTAGTGATTATTTAGAGTGAAAAGATCGAAGGATATCGCTTATACATGTAACGGGCCGAGAGAGGAGTTGTGAACTCAAAGGCAGATTGGAAACGACTGAGTTATTTATTAAGGAACACTCTTCTTTATATACAAAACCTCAAGGCAACAGGACATGACCTGTTCGAGAGACAGATAATGTTACTGAGCAAAACGGAGACATGATCATTCAGGTTCTTTTTAGTGCGAGGGAAGAGCGCAGATACAAGCATAATATATACAAAATAATTATGTACAATTGTGTGACACACGGTTGGTACATGGCTCCCCCCCTAAAAATTACATACTGTACATGTTAAATAGGGCGCCCTGATCTAGAGAGGCGAACTGTAGGCGGGTCATCTGGCAGAAGATAAGCAGGTTTTAGACGATCAATGGAGACCCAGTCTTCTTTGCCCCGAATGTTTAGGAGGAATGCTTTCGGACTGCGTCGGATCACAAGGAAAGGGCCCGTGTAAGGGGGCGTTAGTGGTGGCTTGCTGGTGTCGTTGCGCAGGAAGACGTGCGTTGCAGAGTGCAAGTCCGTTGGTATGTGATGCTTCGCTGGGGGCTTGTAAGTCTGGCGGCACGGAGTAAATTTTCCCACGACGTGACGTATGCGCTGGAGATCGTCGGAGGAGGTCGTAGAAGGAAAAAATTCGGCAGGGACGACCAACGGGTCGCCATACACCATTTCGGCTGCCGAGACGTCGAGGGCGTCTTTAGGAGTGGTCCTTAGTCCAAGGAGGACCCAGGGAAGCTGAGTAAACCAGTTGCAATCCTTGCAGCGGGACATCAAAGCTGCTTTGAGGGTGCGATGAAAACGTTCAACCATTCCATTGGCAGCGGGGTTGTAGGCCGTTGTCTGATGTAGGGTGATGCCCAGGAGATTCGCTAATAACGTCCATAATTGAGAGGTGAAAGTTTTTCCCCTGTCAGAAGTAATATGCTCAGGGATACCGAATCTTGAAATACATCCAGAGAGTAAGGCAGATGTACATGAGGCGGACGTTGCAGTTTCCATGGGAATGGCTTCAGGCCAACGAGTGGAGGGGTCGATGACGGTAAACAGGTAACGATGTCCTTGTGATGTGGGTAGGGGGCCTACAACGTCGACGTGAATGTGTGAGAAACGACGCTGAGGTTGAGGAAAGGTGCCCACTCCTGAATCCGTGTGTCGATGTACTTTGGAAGTTTGCAAGAAGTACACGCACGGACCCAATCCTTAGCATCCTTAGAAATGCCGTGCCAAATGAACTTTGCCTTCAGCAGCTGTGCAGTAGAACGGCACGAGGGATGTGAAAGGCCGTGAATGAAATCAAACACCTGTCGGCGCATGGGAGCAGGAATCCAAGGTCGCGGTCTACCAGTACTGATGTCATAGAGGAGGGTGGTGTTGGAGTCTTCGATGGGAAAATCCTCCCAACGGAGGGACGTGCAGGATGTCCTACAAGCTTGATACTCTGGATCCTGTCGTTGGGCTTCAGCCAGGGCGTTGTAATCCAATCCTAGTTGAACGGCAGCCAACGTGTTTCTTGACAGGGCATCGGCAACGGGATTCATTTTCCCAGGGACGTATTGGAGGGTGCAATTGTATTCAGCCACGGCGGAGAGATGTCGGCGTTGACGGGCGGACCAGGCGTCAGACTGTTGAGTGAAGGCGTGTACCAGAGGCATGTGGTCTGTACGAATGACGAAGGGCGTACCTTCTAAGAAATGGCGAAAGTGACGGACAGCCAAGTGCACCGCCAGCAATTCTCGATCTAAGGTAGAATAACCCGATTCTGCCTTGGACAGTTTTCTGCTGAAGAAGGCCAATGGGCGGGGCGAGCCTTTGACCACCTGCTCGAGTACTGCACCAATAGCGACGTCGCTGGCATCGGTGGAGAGAAGGAGAGGGGCATGTGGGATAGGAAAAGTGAGAGCCGCAGCAGTTGATAGGGCCTTCTTTGCATTGCAGAAGGCTGTTTCTTGAAGGGGACCCCACTTCAGGTCCTTTGGCTTGCCCTTGAGGGAGGCGTAGAGGGGAGCAAGAGTGGCGGCAATGGCTGGCAGAAAACGGTGATAATAGTTGATCATGCCCAAGATTTCCTGCAGAGCTTTGACGGTCGAGGGCGCGGGGAAGTTCTGAACGGCTGCTACCTTCTCAGGGAGGGGATGGACTCCTTCAGGAGTGATACGGTGCCCTAAGAACGACACTTCGTTGGCGCCAAAGGTACACTTGTCGTACCGGACTACAAGGCCGTTTTGTTGCAGGCGGTCGAGCACGATGCGCAGGTGACGGAGGTGTTCCTCTTTTGAGGAGAACACAAGTATGTCGTCCACATAACATACACAGAAAGGGAGGTCCCCTAAGATGCCATCCATGAGACGTTGAAACGTTGCCCCAGCATTACGAAGGCCAAAACAGGAGTAATTGAAGGTGTATGCGCCAAACG
>NC_090725.1:321829460-321831960 GCF_036898095.1 Palaemon carinicauda | reverse complement strand
AATTCTCCTAATCAACAACCATAGAACTTTAGGCTGCCAAAAAAATAAAATTCTTGAATGGATGTAGAATGATAGAAAGATCGAAAATGTGCTTCATTTTTTTTCTTTTTTCCTTTTTTTCAGAATAAGCTAACAAGCTTTTATAACAGCAATTTATTCAAAATCATCTAAATAGTAGGACAGATTTGTGTAGGTACAGTATGCAGTGAAATTATGATGTAAAATGAAGAAGCATCAAATTTTTACCAATTTTTTCAATTTTTATCGAATAAATTAACATGTATTTGTATCAGCAATTTATTCAAAATTACCTATTCAAATTTCAGAGTAATTATGTAGATACAGTATGCAGCAAAATTACGATGTAGAATAAAGAAACATCTAATTTATATTAAATTTATTCAAAATCATCTACTCAAATGTCAGAATCATTTATGTAGGCTACAGTATGCCGCAAAATTATACATACATACATACATATACCAAGCCACTTCCCCCAATTTTTGGGGGAAGCCGACATCAAACAAATGAAACAAAAAAGGGGACCTCTCATCTCTACGTTCCTCCCAGCCTGACAAGGGACTCAACCAAGTTCGGCTGGTACTGCTAGGTTGCCATAGCCCACCCTCCCCCGTTATCCACCACAGATGAAGCTTAATACCGCTGAATCCCCTACTGCTGCTACTTCCGTGGTCATATAAGGCACCGGAGGAAGCAGCAGGGCCTACCGGAACTGCGTCACAATCGGTCGCCATTCATTCCTATTTCTAGCACGCTCTATTGCCTCTCTCACATCTATCCTCCTATAACCCAGAGCTTTCTTCACTCCATCCTTCCACCAAAACCTTGGTCTTCCTCTTGTACTTCTCCCATCAACTCTTGCATTCACCACCTTCTTTAGCAGACAGCCATTTTCCATTCTCTCAACATGACCAAACCACCTAAACACATTTATATCCACTCCAGCTGCTAACTCATTTCTTACACCCGTTCTCACCCTCACCACTTCGTTCCTAAACCTATCTACTCGAGATACACCAGAAATACTCCTTAGACACTTCATCTCAAACACCTTCAATTTCTGTCTCGCCGTCACTTTCATTCCCCACAACTCCGATCCATACATCACAGTTGGTACAATCACTTTCTCATATAGAACTCTCTTTACATTCATGCCCTACCCTCTATTTTTTACTACTCCCTTAACTGGCCCCAACACTTTGCAACCTTCATTCACTCGCTGACGTACATTTGCTTCCACTCCACCATTTACTGCAACAACAAACCCCAAGTACATAATCCTCAAGTAACTCTCCATTCAACATGACATTCAACCTTGCACCACCTTCCCTTCTCGTACATCTCATAACCTTACTCTTACCCCCATTAACTCTCAACTTTCTTCTCTCACACACCCTTCCAAATTCTGTCAATAATCGGCCAAGCTTCTCTTCCGCGTCTGCAACCAGTACAGTATCGTCCGCAAACAACAACTGATTTACCTCCCATTCATGGTCATTCTCGTCTACCAGTTTCAATCCTCATCCAAGCACTCGAGCATTCACCTCTCTCACCACTCCATCAACATACAAGTTAAACAACCACGGCGACATCACACATCCCTGTCTCAGCTCCACTCTCACCGGAAACCAATCGCTCACTTCATTTCCTATCCTAACACATGCTTTACTACCTTTGTAGAAACTTTTCACTGCTTGCAACAACCTTCCACCACTCCATATAACCTCATCACATTCCACATTGCTTCCCTATCAACTCTATCATACGCTTTCTCCAGATCCATAAACGCAACATACACCTCCTTACCTTTTGCTTAATATTTCTCGCATATCTGCCTAACTGTAAAAATCTGATTCATACAACCCCTACCTCTTCTAAAACCACCATGTACTTCTAAGATTGCATTCTCTGTTTTATCCTTATTCCTATTAATCAGTACTCTACCATACACTATTCCAACTTCACTCAACAAACTAATACCTCTTGAATTACAACACTCATGCACATCTCCCTTACCCTTATATAGTGGTACAATACATGCCCAAACCCAATATAATGGTACCATTGACAACACAAAACACATATTAAACAATCTCACCAACCATTCAAGTACAGTCACACCCCCTTCCTTCAACATCTCAGCTCTCACACCATCCACACCAGATGCTTTTCCTACTCTCGTTTCATCTACTGCTCTCCTCACTTACTCTGTTGTAATCTCTCTCATTCTCATCTCCCATCACCGGCACCTCAACACCTGCAACAGCAATTATATCTGCCTCCCTATTATCCTCAACATTCAGTAAACTTTCAAAATATTCCGCCCACCTTTTCCTTTCCTTTTATCCTTTTAACAACCTTCCATTCCCATCTTTCGCTGTCTCTTCAATTCTTGAGCCAGCCTTCCTTACTCTCTTCACTTCTTTCCAAAACTTCTTCTTATTCTCTTCATATGAATGAACCAATCCCTGACTCCAAC
>NC_090725.1:321821960-321824460 GCF_036898095.1 Palaemon carinicauda | reverse complement strand
TTTTTTTTTTCACTCGGCTTATTATTGTTATTTTCGTATGTCCTATGTTCTCTAAAATAGTTTTTTTTTTATCAAATTCTCTTATAGATTTGATTATTATTTGGATATATGACAATGTAATCATCTTTTTTTCACCTTCTGCTTATTATTGTTATTTTCGTATGTGTCTTATGTTCTCTAAAATAGTCTATGTTATTTTTTTTTTTTTTTTTTTTTTTTTTTTTGTTATCCAATTGGTTTATGGGGTTTATTATTATTTGGATATATAGCAATGACATTATCTTTTTTTTTTACCATCTGCTTATTATTTTATTCTCGTGTGTCTTATGTTCTCTAAAATAATCTATGTTTTTTGCCCATCCAATTGTTTTATAGGTTACCTTACTATATGGACATACGACATGACATCTTTTTCGGTCCCTGCTTATGATTTTTTTTTTTTTTAATTTGTCTTATACTCGTCTCTAAAATAACCTATTTTTTGGCTTTTCCATCGTTACCAAGTTGTGGAGTGATCTTTCTAATCGGGTAGTTGAATCGATTGAACTTCAAATATTAAAACTTCCAGCAGGCTGACATAAGTCTCTTTTTATAGTTTATGTTTGGAAGATCTATTTTAATGTTGTTTCTGTTCTTAGAATGATTCAACTTATTTGTTTATTACTTCTCATATAGTATATTTATTTCCATATTTCCTTCCCTCACTGGGATATTTTCCCTATTAGGGTCCTTGAGCTTAAAGCATTTGGTCTTTCCAACTTGTGTTGTAGCTTAACTAATAATAATAATAATAATAATAACAACAATAATAATAATAATAATAATAATAATAATAATAATAATAATAATAATAATATCCCTTCCCGTTTCCGCTTCTTTATCTATGATCTTTTTTTTTTATTGCTATCCCATCATTATCTCCTTTTATACTTCCTGTTCCCGTTTCGTTATCAATAATCGATTTCCATAGTTTACACATAATTTTCCTCTTTTATGCATTACATATTAAATACGCCTTATATATTACATACGCATTACGTATAATGTACACATTGCGTATAATATACACATTGTGTATGACATACGCAATACGTATGACATACGCATTATGTATTACATACGCATTACGTATTACATACACATTATGTATTTTATACGCATTACGTATTACATACACATTGCGTATCACATACGCGTTACGTATGACATACGCATTACGTATGACATACGCATTACGTACTACATACGCATTATGTATTACACATGCATTATGTATTACATACACATTACGTATGACATACGCATTACGTACTACATATGCATTATGTATTACATACGCATTATGTATTAAATACACATTACATATTACATACGCATTACGTATTACATATGCATTACGTATGACATACGCAGTACGTACTACATACGCATTATGTATTACATACGCATTACGTATTACATACACATTGCATATGACATACGTATTACGTACTACATACGCATTATGTATTACATACGCATTATGTATTACATACATATTTAGTATTATATACGCATTACATATTACATGCGCATTACGTATTACATATGCATTACGTATTACATACACGATACGTGCGTATTTGTTTTCCATTTATATAATAACAAGGTTCTATTTTCAATCATTTTGATAAAAGATTCATTTAAAATTGAGGAATACTTAATCTTTAGATGCATTTGATGGCCTCTGCGTAACCATTCAAAGGATCCTGTCGCTTGCGAAAGCCTCACAAATGTGCATTCAATTCAGAACGCAGTAACGAAATATTGTTTTTCAGAGAATGACAAAACCGCCCGGAAATCGAACAATTCAACGTTTTGAAAGTCATATCCGAAATATGATTTTATTCGTGTATCAAAGGGAGGGAAAAGTCAGATTAACAGAATAAATACACTGAAAAAATTAAAATGATTCGATATAGGTTTCTGATTTCCTTGTTCTATTTCCATCAAGCACTGGTACAATGCTCTGTCTATGAAGGGAACTTTTTATTATTGTTATTATTGTTATTATTATTATTATTATTATTATTATTATTATTATCATTATTATTATTATTATTGTCATTATTGTTATTATTATTATTGTTATTATTATTATTATTATTGTTATTATTATTATTATTATTATTATTATTACTAGCCAAGCTACAACCCTAGTTGGAAAAGCAAGAGGCTATAACCCCAAGGGCTCCAATAAGGAAAAATAGCCCAGTGAGGAAAAGGAAATAAGGAAATAAATAAATGATGAGAACAAAATAACAATAAATCATTCTAAGAACAGTAACAACGTCAAAACAGATATGTCATATATAAACTATAGAAAGAGTTATGTCAGCTTGTTCAACATAAAAACATTTGCTGCAACTTTGAACTTTTGAAGTTCTACTGATTCAACGGCCCGATTAGGAAGATCATTCCACAACTTGGTCACAGCTGGAATAAAACTTTCGAATACAAG
>NC_090725.1:321812788-321816460 GCF_036898095.1 Palaemon carinicauda | reverse complement strand
ATATATTAATAAGCACATATACAAAAGACAAATGTGCGCGCTCGCACCGCACACATTCACACGCGCGCCGCTCGCACGCACACATTCACACGCGCGCGCCGCACACACACAAAATATATATATATATATATATATATATATATATATATATATTATATATATATGTAGTATACCGGTGTATATGTACATATACTGTACATGGTGTGTATATATGTGTGCCAGGGGCGTAACTAGGTGAGAATGGGCCCGTGGCATTTTCTTACAGTGGGCCCAATTACCTCAAAATAATATATATATATATATATTATATATATATATATATATATATATATATTTATATATATATATATATATATATATGCTTATATATATATATATATATATATATATATATATATATATATTATGGGAGAGAGAGTAGAGAGATTGATTTGATATATCGTAGAACTGGTAGGCATAATAAATTGTAATATAATATGCAGGCATTGAAATATAATTACTAATTGTTAATACATACATAGCTTAGAAAAGAATATCTAAATTATATATTCTAATTAATGAATCAGATGAATACCCTTATATAACCTATGCGGCCGTTACATTATTAGATAATTACGATACCTATAAAATAAAAATAAACACAACTTGGTCCAAAACTTTTATACCATCATTAAATAAACAAATATACCTTATACCTTCTGGGATTCTTTCTTCCTTGCTTTCATCTCTGCAAAACTGTCAATGACTTTACCTAAGTTCAATTTACGTGCAGTTCCTTGTTCAATTGATAGAAGAGCTAGTCCTTCTAATCTTTCCTGTGCCATTGTAATTCGCAAATAGTTTTTAAAAGGCTTTAGTTTGGAGAATGAACGCTCTGCACTTACAGTTGTGACTGGAATAGTTAAAAACAATAGCATTGCAGTGCAAACCTCAGGGAAACTGTCTGAAATAAAAGGATTTTATATGATCAACATATTAGCAAGGTCCTTAATACAAGAAACTTTGCTTATTTCTCCATTCAGAGCAGATCTCATGCTGAGAATTTCCTGTGTGAATGTTTCTGACACATCGTTGTGGTATTTTTTTCACAAAACTAGATGCTTTTTCGTACAGCTTTGAGTCAAATAAATTTTGCAATGAGATTGGTTCCAACACTGAGAATGATGAGACAACTTCATGCAAGCCAGTAAAACGGAAGTTCAACTGAGTTTTGATGATGTCCAGAGTACGATAGTAAACAGTTACTCTACACAAACTCTCTGGATCTTCTATTCTTTGGTCTTCACAAAGCTCGCCAAAATGTCTTTTTACGGTTCGAAGTCTCTTTTTCTCAAATTCTGGTCTGATTGACTACTTCTGGGCTATATCTGTTGCTTCTTTCTTTACATCCTCAAACTGATTTCTTAATCTGCACATCTCATCCATGCAAACCTTCAAGAGGTCTGCTGCCTTAGCATGATCAACTTCTTTTGATTGCAACATTTTTTATACTAAATTTATTGACTGTAAGATTTTGGACTGAAACGTCAAAAGGAATACAAAATTTAAATTTTCAAGACATTTCTTTAGTGCAGTGGCTTCATTGCGTTCGTCTGCCTTAGAGCTGCATAATATTATTTGTGCTAGAGCTTTCTCCACATCACAGAATCGAAATTTGAGAGCAAATACCGCATCATAACGTCCAGCCCATCTAGTTGGGTTTAACTTCTTAATAGTTACCCCTTTGTGAGTGCCTGATTCAGAAATTAAGCTAGATAATATGTCCCATCTCTTGATACTCAATCCTAAAAACACAGACTCTTTGAACAATATCATAAAACTGCGCCATTTCTGTCACATCCTTGACAGCATCAGTAGTCACCAAATTTAAATTATGAGCAGCACAATGAACATAAACTGCACTGGGTTCAACATCGATTATTTTTTTCAGCTCACCTTTGTATATCCCCTTCATGTTACTTGGCCACGACACCTTGAAATAGAAAGTCCTCTTTGTTTAATTATTTGCAAAATTTGTTCTGATAGTGCAGCTCCACTTTGGCCCTCAACCTTATGAAACCCTAAAAAAGATTCATTAATTTGT
Organism: Palaemon carinicauda; assembly: GCF_036898095.1. NCBI lineage: Eukaryota > Metazoa > Arthropoda > Malacostraca > Decapoda > Palaemonidae > Palaemon > Palaemon carinicauda. The sequence goes on along the minus strand of NC_090725.1, from coordinate 321,814,377 downwards.
AGGGCTTTTGGCTTTCCATTATCATCATATTCTATGCTACGGTAACGGTATATTTCACACATCTGATAAATTTTGGAAATATCCTGTGTTGTATCGAACATTATGCTATAAAATGGAGCTGCTTTAGTGGCATAAGTAAGTTCTTTTTCAGTTTCCTTTGAAAGCAACTGAATGAGTTAATTTTGTATCATTGGGCTCATATACTTTGTTTTACCTTTAGGTTTCCTGATTAATTCTGAAAGAACTGGATCATATTTAGAAAGCAACTCAATGATGCAAATGAAATTTCCACGTTTCCTTTCATCCTCATCATAATCACCTTCATCTTCTGCTTGTGTTCCTTCTTTGTGTCCACGAAATGGCAAATTGCACATCACTAATCTAAGAGTTACATTTAATAATCTGTCCAAAACCTGACGCCAGTATGTTTTCTCCTTTTGAGGATTACCTTCAAGTGCTTCACTCAAAGTTCCATGCAAGCACCATTGTTCATACACTAGGCATGAATTATAGTGAATTTGGGATGATTCGTGCCTCTTCATACCCTCACCTCTGTGTTTCCAGTCACAATAATCATCAATCCATGTATCTTGAAATCTACTCGCTCCTCGATTAGCAAACAGCCAACATGTCTCACAATAAGCCTTATCAAGAACAACTGAGTAGCATAACCACGACCTTTCAATTTTCACACCTGATATGGACACTGCATGATAATATTTTCCAGAGAAAGAGCGACCTTCTGCATCCTTTTTGAAAGGGCCATTAGGCTTGCAATGTCCATTTGTAATGATAAATCTTTTTGTTTGGTCCTTCAAGTTTTGTTCCCTAAAATGTCCTCGATCTGTAGGCCACAACGATGTTATTGTGTCAAATGAGAGCTCAGGCGCATGGTCTTTTGAGGTACTAGGTTTACACTCATCTTCACAGGTATTGCCTAATATAGTCAGAAACTGGGTCAGAATCAGGCTTGCCAACTTCATCTAATTTCTTTTCACCTGGATCAGATGCTGTGTTTGTTTCAACTAAACTAGTACTAGTAGTAGGCATTTCCACACTAGTGACACTACTATTAGTATTTTCTCCAATAGCTTCACAACTGTCATTGTCCTTTGCATTTTCGTTAATCACTTCTACTGTTGGGGAAAAGAAACCACTAATTTTTTGGAAGCTTTGATGCCTTAATTTCATTTTTTTTCTTTTTCCGCTTTTCACTGCCACTAAGATGTTTTTGGGAGGCATGATATATCCGATTCACTGTAAATAAAAACTATTATTAATTGAGAAAATTATACTCTGTTATCATCTGATATACAAAAATTCTAATTTTTTTTTTTTTTTTTTTTTTTTGTATGGTGTTTTTTACATTGCATGGAACCAGTTGTTATTCAGCAACGGGACCAACGGCTTTACGTGACTTCCGAACCACGTCGAGAGTGAACTTCTATCACCAGAAATACACATCTCTCACTCCTCAGTGGAATGGCTGAGAATTGAATCTGCAACCACCGGGGTGGGACGCAAACACCATATCGACCACGCCACTGAGGCGCTATAAAAAAATTTCGATTGATATCATTGTGAAGATA
>NC_090725.1:321795288-321805288 GCF_036898095.1 Palaemon carinicauda | reverse complement strand
ATGCATGTTGCATAAGATTTTTCATAACTCTGACCATTCTTTACAATGTTCAGATCTCCCTGGACAATTCTATCCTGTTCGTAATATTAAGCAGGCGGTTCATTCTAATAGCCAGGCCTTCTCCATCATGAAGCTCAATACTACACAGTATTCTAGAAGTTTTATTCCAGTTGTGTTCAAGTTGTGGAATGATCTTCCTAATCGGGTAAATGAATCAGTAAAACTTCAAAAGTTCAAAGTTGGAGCAAATGTTTTTATGTTGACCAGGCTGACATAAGTCTTTTTATAGTTTATATATGACATATCTGTTTTTAAACGTTGTTAATAGTTTATATATGACATATCTATTTTGACGTTGTTACTGTTTTTAGAATGATTTATTGTTAATTTGTTCTCATCATTTATCTATTTCCTTATTTTCTTTCCTCACTGGGTTATTTTTCCCTATTGGAGCCCTTGGGCTTATAGCATCTTTCTTTTCCAACTAGGATTGTAGCTTAGCTAGTAATAATAGCAATAATAACTGCCCATCCTGGTGAAGTCCTCATTAGGACTTGAGTGATGACTACAGCGTTATAGTGTAATACAATAAACCTTTGGAGTTCTTATATTACAGTGAGTATCTTAGTCGTAGCTGATTCTCTCAACTACGATGTTGATCATCACTGCCAGAAAACTTTAAATCAATCAGTCAATCAATAACTTCTTCCGGTTATACTGTGAAATTATCTTCGCCATAGCTTTCCCTCACATGTTAGTATTTCTTATCATTGTTCTTTATTAATATGAATATATTCTATCTGAAACCCCGACGTGGTGTGAGAGAGAGAGAGAGAGAGAGAGAGAGAGAGAGAGAGAGAGATAGCGTGTGTATATGGTTACAGATGTACATTTATATGACGTATTTAATGCTACATTTGCTTTTGTATATCTAACTTATTTTTCCTTTACTATACTTCACTGGTGTTGCATAAGATTAGTGCACATCTTATAGTCTTAAAATTATTTCCAGTTTATATACATAGCTCAGAATTTTATGCAATGTTAAACTGTACTTTTATGTATGATTATTATTATTATTATTATTATTATTATTATTATTATTATTATTATTATTATTATTATTATTATTTTTAATACTAACTGAGCTATAACCCTAGTGGAAAAAGCAAGATAATATAGCCCAAGGGCTTCAACAGGGAAAAATAGCCCAGTGAGGAAAGGAAATAAGAACATAAATAAACGATATGAAAAGTAATGAACAATTAAAATAACATATTATAAAAAGAGCAACAACATTAAAACAAATATTTCGTATATATATAAACTATAAAAAGACTTATGCCATCCTGCTCAATATAAAAACATTTGCTGCAACTTTGAACTTATAAAGGCATTTCACGCAATTTTTCTTTAGTATGGCTCACGGGAATATATCTCCTGAACAAATTCATTTCAGGCCTTCAGAATACACAGTGTCTGGCAAGCTCCAGTTTTCAGCAATCAATTCTTTTGTGGATATACCACTAAACCTCCCTGCCTATCCCACTCCCTATCCGTGGCCAACGTAAGTTTAATGGGTGTCATTTGCGGGCTACTAGGATAGTCATGAACAGGTATCGATCTTATCAGCAGCTCGAAGAATAAATTTCATCTGACGTTTTTCTAGATAAACTTCATCAGTTTCATTGTGATTGGAGGTTTTAAACTACATTTGATTAAATCTGTTATTCTAGTATCTTTTACTGTTCGACTTAATTTTGATATTGCAGACGAAATATAAGATTTTTCTTTGCTTATATATATATATATATATATATATATATATATATATATATATATATATATATATATATATATATATATATATATATATATATACATATATATATACATATTTATATATATACATATATATATATATATATATATATATATATATATATATATATATACAGTATATATATATATGTATATATATATATATATATATATACATATATATATATATATATATATATATATATATATATATATATATATATATATATTATAGTGAGACTTGACGCAAATGAATTAGTTGTCCAAATAAATTTAGAATTTTATATTGAGTGTTTATGACAATAAAAAGAATGAAGAGTCCCAATACATTACATAAACGCTGTTAATAACGCTATTGATTCTTTTGCACTCAGCGGAAATCAACACAATAATCTTTAATGTTTTAACCTCTTGCGTTGACTCCAAGTCTTGATTTGGCAGTTTCTTCTTACAGAAAGATGGATTTAAAAATAAACGAAATTTTTCTATTAAGACGTTCTTATTTTCATGATTAATGGATCATGAATGAGTCCTGTATCCAGAAAATTTGAGAAATTTTTCTATTTCACAAATTCGTAAATGTGAATTATCAACAGCACCCCCGCCCCCCACTATTCATCTATATCCTGCATGAGTTATCACGTTTTCTACAAATGTGGAATTTTTTTTTCAATAGCTCTTCCCTTACACATATTCAGCACCTCCTGGTCTACCTTTCTTCTGCTTTTATAACTCCTCCAAATCTTTCATCATTCTCCATTCTTGATCAAGAATCTAGTTATCTCAACGTTCTTGGATTCATCTTTTTTTCTGAGCTAACTTTTTTACTTCACATAAGAGTATATATGACTATATGTTTTTTATTAGCCCTCTACATTCAACCAAGAGATCCATATAAGAAAATGGTCTCAATTCCTACATAATAGATCAATTCCCTTTCAAATCTAAGTTATTTGGCATTGTTTACTCTTTAACATATCCACTCTTCCAATAACATCTGTTACAACAACAACAATAAATACAGCTGTTTCTTCTCCACTGCAGACACAGTGGCCTCAGATACGTCCACATTCATGCCTTATGTTTGACCATTTTCATCACTACGCTGGCCACTGAAGATTGGTGATGGTGGAGACTTTAGTCTGATCACTCACAGCAAACCAACCTAGTATGGGTGGCCCCAACTATAGCACCTTTGCTGATCATGGCTATAAACAAATCCTTTCACCACGTTAAGGTTACATTGGCTACAAAATATCTCTACTGTTCAACCAATTTTATTCCTTTAACCTACTATATAAACATCCAATTGTCTTCCTTCCTGGTTTTCGGTTACCCTAATAGAAGCTCTCATTCCTATATTTCTTTATAATAGACACCTCCCCCCCCCCCTTTCCAAGCAATTTCAAACTGCATATGTAGTTTCTGAAATTTCTTTTAGTTTTCTTCCATTTTCATAGACATATAATGAGAATGACAGATAATGAAGGGACATAAAGCATAACAGAATGGGTCCCCAGCTGCAGGGGATAGAAGAGAAGGCGACGAATTGATAAACTAAGAATGTTTGCTGGTGTGGACTGGCACAGAAATTACATAAACAGACGCGATTGGGAGGACATGTTTCAGGCCTTTGTTTTGCAGGGATTGGTAATGGCTGATGATGATGGAGAGAATATTTATTTATATATATATATATATATATATATATATATATATATATATATATATGTATATATATACATATATATGCATATATATAAAGATATATATATATATATATATATATATATATATATATATATATATATATATGTATATATATATATATATATATATATATATATATATATATATATACATATATATATATATATATATATATATATATATATATATATATATATATATGTATATGTATATATATATATATATGTATATATATAACATATATATATATATATATATATATATATATATATATATATATATATATATATTCAAATAATCCATATATATCTTAGATACATTAATGTCTGGATTCTCTTAACGACCTCGGGATCAGAGCCCCAGGCGAAATCACACAAAGACAAGAGCTTGTGACCGGCCGGGAATCGAACCCTGGTCGGCAAGCTTGTATAGACAGTGACTAAACCACTTGGCCACGAAGAAAGATGAAAGTCAATGACAATTCTTCTGTACTTATATCATTAATCGAATGCCAAGTAACAAACTACCAACTAGCTACTATGGTGAAGATGGGTTGATTTCAATTCTAAGTACAAAATACCTGAATTCGACAGGTATAAGTACAGAAGAATTGTCATTGACTTTTATCTTTCTTCGTGGCCAAGTGGTTTAGTCACCGTCTATACAAACTTGCCGACCAGGGTTTGATTCCCGGCCGATCACAAGCTCTTGTCTTTGTGTGATTTCGCCTGGGACTCTTATCCCGAGGTCGTTAAGAGAATCCAGACATTATTGTATCAAAAATATATATGGCTTATTTGAATATGAAAAACACGTCTATATGTGCAAAATTTTTCATATATATATATATATATATATATATATATATATATATATATATATATATATATATATATATATATATATATATATATATATATATATATATATATATATATATATATATATATATATATTCAAATAAGCCATATATATTTTTGATACATTAATGTCTGGATTCTCTTAACGACCTCGGGATCAGAGCCCCAGGCAAAATCACACAAATACAAGAGCTTGGGTCCGGCCGGGAATCGAACCCTGGTCGGCAAGCTTGTATCGACAGTGACTAAACCACTTGGCCACGAAGAAACCCGGGAATCGAACCCTGGTCGGCAAGCTTGTATAGACAGTGACTAAACCACTTGGCCATGAAGAAAGATCTTTCTTCGTGGCGAAGTGGTTTAGTCACTGTCTATACAAGCTTGCCGACCAGGGTTCGATTCCCGGCCGGACCCAAGCTCTTGTCTTTGTGTGATCTCGCCTGGGGCTATGATCCCGAGGTCGTTAAGAGAATCCAGACATTAATGTATCAAAAATATATATGGCTTATTTGAATATGAAAAACACGTCTAAATGTACAAAATTTATCATATATATATATATATATATATATATATATATATATATATATATATATATATATATATATAAATATATATATATATATATATATATATATATATATATATATATATATTTATATATATATATATATATATGTATATATATATATATATATATATATATATATATGTGTGTGTGTGTGTGTGTGTGTGTAAATATATATATATATATATATATATATATATATATATATATATATATATATATATATATGTAAATATATATTTACATATATATATAAGTATATATATATATGTATAAATATATATATATGTATATATATATATATATGTATATATATACATATATATAAGTATATATATATATATATATATATATATATATATATATATATATATATGTATATATATACATATATATAAGTATATATATATATATATATATATATATATATATATATATATATATATATATATATGTATATATATACATATATATAAGTATATATATATATATATATATATATATATATATATATATATATATGTATATATATATGTATATATATATATAAATTATATATATATATATATATATATATATATATATATATAAACTGTCTATTAAATACTTCATTATGTCTCTATTACCTCCAAAAGATGGATCTAATAAAAAAACGTGGCAATGATCCTTCAGTCTTAAACAATTGAGAAAATTGAACTCATAAGTAGACAAATTTTACCTCATTAGCTCTCTGATCCTTTCTCCAAGACTTTGTGGATTATGCTCTTGTCAAGCTATGATTCGTGTAGGTGGTGTCAGATACTAAAAAGGCGACTTATGTGAGAGTAAATCATCTAATCTTTGAATATCAACTCATTTAAATGCAGTGACTGGATCATCGAGTGATATGAAAGCAGGGTTGCCAGGTTTTCAAAATGGGAAAAGACCAACTTCTAATCAACTACAGTTTTAAAAGGCCAACCTATTGGTAGATAAAGGCCCAGAATATAGCATTTAAGGCCAACCCTTTTTCATGATGTTAATAAAGTCCAATCAATTTCAAAAAGACCAAATTTTAGGTTTTAGACCTGAAAAGGCCAACTTGGCAATCCTGCATGAAAGGGGTCTGGTTCTGGTGGGAATAACTCATCAGAATGTTTGATATGCATACGTATATATATATTTATATATATATATATATATATATATATATATATATATATATATATATATATATATATATATATATATATATCTGTTTTGAAGTTGTTACTGTTTTGGAATGATTTATTGTTAACTTGTTCTCATCATTTATTTCTTTATTTATTTCTTTATTTATTTATCTGTTTATTTATTTCCTTATTTCCTTTCCTCACTGGGCTATTTTTCCCTATTGGAGCCCTTGGGGTTATAGCATCTTGCTTTTCAAACTTAGGGTTGTAGCTTGGCTAGTAATAATAATAACAATAATATAATATATATATATATATATATATATATATATATAGAGAGAGAGAGAGAGAGAGAGAGAGAGAGAGAGAGAGAGAGGAGAGAGAGAGAGCTCTAATATCCATGAGAGTTAGTAAATGAAACATTAGTATACTTTACAAGGGGATACAGGAAGTGTAGAACCATCCTTACAGGAAGAAAGGAGAAAAGCCCTGCACACTCAGATAAATTGACTTTTTTTTATATATTAAAAAAAAAACGGAAATAAAAAAACGATGGGGAAATGAAAGACTTCATGGAGCGAGAAATGATCTTTTACCAGTGTCAGTTTTTATGGAAATTTAATTTTTTTTGTTCATGAACGCTAGACAAGGACATTTTCTTGTGAGTTATTTGTAAGGGATAGTTAATCTCTCTCTCTCTCTCTCTCTCTCTCTCTCTCTCTCTCTCTCTCTCTCTCTCTCTCACTGGTTTATCCGTTCTTACACTCTTCTAGATTTCTGAAGAATGTGGGGATGATATATTTTCTGAAATAATCCTATTCTCATACTTTTTTGGAATATGATATAGTAATATGAGAGAGAGAGAGAGAGAGAGAGAGAGAGAGAGAGAGAGAGAGAGAGAGAGAGAGAGAAGAGATGTTTAATCCACATCTGATGATTTGAGAGAGAGAGAGAGAGAGAGAGAGAGAGAGAGAGAGAGAGAGAGAGAGATTTTTAATCAACATTTGATTTGGAAGAGAGATAGAGAGAAAGAGATATAGATGTTTAATCCACATCTGACGATTTGGAAGAGAGAGAGAGAGAGAGAGAGAGAGAGGAGAGAGAGGAGAGAGAGAGAGAGAGAGAGAGAGAGAGAGAGAGAGAGAGAATGTATAATCCACATTTGACGATTTGGAAGATAGAGAGAGAGAGAGAGAGAGAGAGAGAGAGAGAGAGAGAGAGAGAGAGAGAGAGAGAGAGAGAGAGAGAGAGAGAGGTTCAGTCTACATCTCATGATTTTGAAGAGAGAGAGAGAGAGAGGAGAGAGAGAGAGAGAGAGAGAGAGAGAGAGAGGTTCAGTCTACATCTCATGATTTTGAAGAGAGAGAGAGAGAGAGAGAGAGGAGAGAGAGAGAGAGAGAGAGAGGAGAGAGAGAGAGAGGAGAGAGAGAGAGAATTTATAATCTACATTTGACGATTTGGAAGAGAGAGAGAGAGAGAGAGAGAGAGAGAGAAGAGAGAGAGAGAGAGAGAGAGAGAGAGAGAGAGGTTCAGTCTACATCTCATGATTTTGAAGAGAGAGAGAGAGAGAGAGAGGAGAGAGAGAGAGAGAGAGAGAGAGAGGAGAGAGAGAGGAGAGAGAGCCTTGCCTTATTGCCTTATTTTTTGTTTGGGTTCCCCCAGGTCCCTCAGTGTGAGGCACCTCGTATATCCACCAGAGAGTTGCTAATGCATCTTCCGGTGTATTTTGCATCTTCCAATCTTGGATGGTCTGGGATGCATCTTAGGTATTTATCGAGCTGATTCTTAAACACATCTATGCTCACTCCTGATATGTTTCTTAGATGAGCTGGCAGCACATTAAATAGTCGCTGCATTATCGATGCTGGTGCGTAGTGGATTAATGTCCTGTGCGCCTTTCTCAGTTTACCTGGAATGCTTTTTGGCACTATTAATCTACCTCGGATTGCTCTTTCTGATACTTTAAGCTCCATGATGTTTTCAGCAATTCCTTCTATTTGCTTCCATGCTTGTATTATCATGTAGCGTTCTCTTCTCCTTTCTAGACTGTATAGTTTTAAAAATTGCAGTCTTTCCCAGTAGTCAAGGTCCTTAACTTCTTCTATTCTAGCAGTATAGGACCTTTGTACACTCTCTATTTGCGCAATATCCTTTTGGTAGTGTGGGTACCATATCACATTGCAGTACTCGAGTGTACTACGCACAAAAGTTTTGTAAAGCATAATCATGTGTTCAGCTTTTCTTGTTTTAAAGTGTCTGAATAACATGCCCATTTTTGCTTTATATTTAGCCAACAGTGTTGCTATTTGGTCGTTGCATAACATATTCCTATTTAAAATTACACCAAGGTCTTTAAATTGCTTCCTTGTTTGTGATTGTCTCATTATTAGGTCCCTTGTATGCATACACCATTCCTTCTCTGTTTCCATAATTTATTGATTCGAATTTATCGGAGTTAAATACCATCCTCTTTATCTCCGCCCATTCATATATTTTGTTTAGATCTCTTTGTAGTGAGTTCCTATCTTCATCACAAGTAATTTCTCTACTTATTCTTGTGTCATCGGCGAAACTTCTCACTACGGAGTTTTCAACATCACAGTCTATGTCTGAGATCATAATAACAAATAGCAGTGCAGCTAATACCGTACCTTGGGGCACATCAGATATTACCTGGGCTTCATCTGATTTCTCGTCATTTGCAACCACTATCTATTTTCTGTTTTGCAGGAATTCTTTTACCCATTTTCCTATCTTTCCCACAATATTATGCTTTCTCATTTTTTTCTCCAATATGTTATGGTCTACCTTGTCAAAGGCTTTTGCAAAATCTAGATAGATCACATCTGTGTCTTTTTCATTTATCATATTATTGTATATGTTTTCATAGTGTGCTATCATTTGGGTCTGGTGTACTTTTTCCAGGTACGAAACCGTGTTGACCCATATTAAACAAATTATTTTTGACCAAATGGTTCATTATTTTCTTTTTTATTACCCCTCTCATACACTTTCATAATATGTGATGTTAGACTAAGAGGTCTATAATTGCTTGCCTCTAGTCTTGATCCACTTTTGAAGATGGGGTTATATAAGCTAATTTATGTTTAACATATATCTCGCTCATATCTACACTCTGTCTTAGCAGTATTGCAAGCGGCTTCGCGATAGTGTTTGCATATCGCTGGAACTCCATCTGGTCCGGCTGATCCATTTTAATTTCGTTTATAGCCGTGACAATATCTGCTTCATTAATATCTATATCCGTTAGATATTCAACATTTTCTTCTCTCATTTCTGTTTCATTATTCTCATTCGCAATTCTTGGCGTGAACTCACTCTTATAATTTTCTGCTAATATGTTGCATATTTCCTTTTTTTCATTCGTTAGCCGTCCTTCAATTCTTAGAGGGCCTATTTCTATTCTCCTTTTATTCATCTTTTTTTGCATAGGAGTAAAGTACTTTGGGGTTTCTTTTTATATTTTGAAGTGTCCTTTCTTCTAAGTCCCTTTTTTCATTTTCTTTCGACTGTATAATCTTTTGTTCTGCATTTTCTATCTTACATTTTATTTCCCTCATTTTCCACACATTTTTTCTTTTGCAAGATTTTTATTCCACTTTCTAATTTTCTGAAATAAGATCCTTCTGTCTCTTGGTATGCACGTCTTTTGTTTATTGTTTTTTTTCGGTACATATTTTTCAACAATTTTCTCCAGTATTTTGTACAGTATGTCCGTATTTACCTGTATATTATCACTTATAAATACATTTTTCCATTCTTTATTCAGTTCTTCATTTATTTCTGACCATTTTATATTCTTACTGTAAAAGTTATATTTTCCATATCCTTCCCAAAGTTTTGTGCTTTTATTAATTCTGTGATCACTT
>NC_090725.1:321790861-321793361 GCF_036898095.1 Palaemon carinicauda | reverse complement strand
AGATGCAAAAGTTGATGAGTTTAGGTAAAGCAATGAACATATTTCTCGAAATTAAAAGCACTGAACTGGAGTTTCCTTTATGGATGTGATATAATAAATGACATAGATTCTGTGGTAATGGGAGTTTTCCCTCAAATTAGTGAATAGTTAGTATAGGCAGCAAAAGTCCCTAACCTTAATTCTTGTATTCGAAAGTTTTATTCCAGCTGTGACCAAGTTGTGGAATGATCTTCCTAATCGGGCCGTTGAGTCAGTAGAACTTCAAAAGTTCAAAGTTGCAGCAAATGTTTTTATGTTGAACAAGCTGACATAACTCTTTCTATAGTTTGTATATGACATATCTGTTTTGACGTTGTTACCGTTCTTAAAATGATATATTGTTATTTTGTTCTCATCATTTATTTATTTCCTTATTTCCTTTCCTCACTGGGCTATTTTTCCTTATTGGAACCCTTGGGGTTATAGCATCTTGCTTTTCCAACTAGCGTTGTAACTTGGCTAGTGATAATAATAATAATAATAATAATAATAATAATAATATTAATAATAATAATAATAATAATAATAATAATAATAATAATAATAAAAAGCTCCCTTCATAGAGAGAGCATTGTACCAGTGCTTAATGGAAATAGCACAAGGAAATCAGAAACCTATATCGAATCATTTTAATTTTTCCAGTGTATTTATTCTGTTAATCTAACTTTTCCCTCCCTTTGATACACGAATAAAATCATATTTCGGATATGACTCAAAACGTTGAATTGTTCGATTTCCAGGTGGTTTTGTCATTCTCTGAAAAACAATATCTCGTTACTGCGTTCTGAATTGAATGCACATTTGTGAGGCTTTCGCAAGCGACAGGATCCTTTGAATTGATGACCCGCAGAGGCCATCAAATGCATCTAAAGATTAAATATTCTTCAATTTTAAATGAATCTTTTATCAATATGATTGAAAATAGAACCTTGTTATTATATAAATGGAAAACAAATACGCACGTATTGCTTATGTAATACGTAATTCATATGTAATACGTAATGCATATGTCATACGCAATGTGTATGTAATACGTAATGCGTATGTCATACGCAATGTGTATATAATTCGTAATGCGTAGGTAATACGTAATGCGTAGGTAATACGTAACGCGTATATCTTACGTAATGCGTATGTCATACGTAATGAGTATGTCATACGCAATGTGTATGTAATACGTAATGCGTATGTCATGCGCAATGTGTATGTAATACGTAATGCGTATGTCATGCGCAATGTGTATATAATACGTAATGCGTAGGTAATACGAAATGCGTAGGTAATACGTAACGCGTATATCTTACGTAATGCGTATGTCATACGTAATCCGTATGTCATACGTAATGCGTGTGTCATACGTAATGCGTATGTAATACATAAGGTGTAAAAGAGGAAAATATATTACTATTGTTATTATTACTATTATCATTATTATTATCATTATTATTATTATTATTAGTTAAGCTACAACCCAAGTTGGAAAAACCAAATGCTATAAGCCCAGGGCCCTGATAGGGAAAATAGCCCAGTGAGGAAAGGAAATATGGAAATAAATATACTATATGAGAAGTAATAAACAAATAAGATGAATCATTCTAAGAACAGGAACAAAATTAAAATAGATCCTCCATACATAAACTATAAAAAGAGACTTATCTCAGCCTGCTGGAATTTCTAATATTTGAAGTTCAATCGATTCAACTACCCGATTAGAAAAATCACTCCGCAACTTGGTAACGATGAAAAAGCCAAAAAATAGGTTATTTTAGAGACATGTATAAGACAGATTTATTAAAAAAAAATCATAAGCAGGGACTGAAAAACATGTCATGTCGTATGTCCATATAATAAGAAAACCTATAAAATAGTTGGATGGGCAAAAAAACATAGATTATTTTAGAGGACAGAAAAAAAAAAATCATAAGCAGAGGTCTGAAAAGATGATGTAATTGCCATAAATCCAAATAATAATAAAATCTATAAACCTATTGGATAAAAAAAGACTATTTTAAAGCACATAGAACACATACCCACCCACCCACCCCCCCCCAAAAAAAAAAAATTAAATACTAAGCAAAAGGTGTAAAAAGATAATGTTAATGTCATATATCCAAATAATAATCAAATCTATAAAACAATTTGATAACTAAAAAAAAATAAACTATTTTAGAGAACATAAGACACACGAGAATAAAATAATAAGCAGATGGTAAAAAAAAAGATAATGTCATTGCTATATATCCAAATAATAATAAACCCTACAAACCAATTGGATGAAAAAAAATAAAAATAAAAATAACATAAACTATTTTAGAGAACATAAGACACATACGAAAATAACAATAATAAGCAGAGGGTGAAAAAAAAGATGATTACATTGTCATATATCCAAAAAATAATCAAATTTATAAAAGAATTTGATAAAAAAAAATAGAGAACATAGGATATATGAAAATAACAA
>NC_090725.1:321775861-321778361 GCF_036898095.1 Palaemon carinicauda | reverse complement strand
TATATATATATATATATATATATATATATATATATATATATATATATATATATATATATATATATATATATATGTCAACAAAGAAAATATAATTTTTTTCCATAGGCGAACACATACAATTTCTTCATTCATTATTCAGTTCGTCCTCTATTTTAGATTTGTATATAATATAAATATTCATTATCTCCTTAACTATGGAGTAATCAATTATATATTATGTTATCCTATTATTTTTCATCCCAGTAGGAAATTAATTTGTCATTATCTCTGTTAATAACTCACCTGTTAGCAAAATGAATATTTCCTTCCCATAGACGAACATATACAATTTTTTTCATTCATTATTCAGTTTATCCTTTATTTTAGAATTGTATCCAATTACATTATTCATCATTAGATTACCTATAGAGTAATCAAATATAAATCAAATATTTTTCCCTATTTATTTTTCATCTTATTATGAAATTATTTTGTCATTATATCTGTTAGTAACTCAACTGTTAACAAAAAAAAAATATTTTTTCCAATTTCTCTTACCTGGCAACAGAATTAGTAACAAACATGGTGGGACCAATGCCTCCTGAAAAAAATGAAAATAGATTATTCATTAAACGTCATGAAATAAATATTTTGGCAAAACACATGTTTACCATAAGGCATTGCTTAACCTAGCATGGGGATCACGGGATACGAAATTAAATTTCACAATAACTTTTTAGGTACCTTATATTTGATTCATTTTATACCCAAAACCAAAAAACTAATAGGATGTACAGCAAAGTTGAAAGTGGTTGATAGTTTATTTTGTTTGTTCGTTACTTTTCTTGCGGGTTATTTATATCCTTGTTTCCTTTCCTCACTGTGCTATTTTTCCGTGTTGGTGCACTTATAGCATTCGGCTTTTCCAACTAGGGTTATAGCTCAGATTGTAATAATAATAATAATAATAATAATAATGATGATGATAATAGTAATAATAATAATAAGAAGAAGAAGAAGAAGAAGAAGAAGAAGAAGAAGAAGAAGAAAAAGAAGAAGAAGACGAAGAAGAAGAAGAAGAAGAATATTTTTACATTAAATAGAATCTTGCATTTTTATCATCTTGTACATGTTACCGAAATTGTCATTTTAATCATTAATCTTACATGATACACAGGATCCATGTAGTAGTACCCATTCTATTGTACCTTGTGAGTTGTTTTT
Source organism: Palaemon carinicauda (assembly GCF_036898095.1). Taxonomy (NCBI): domain Eukaryota; kingdom Metazoa; phylum Arthropoda; class Malacostraca; order Decapoda; family Palaemonidae; genus Palaemon; species Palaemon carinicauda. Next base: position 321,777,158 of record NC_090725.1, on the reverse strand, counting down.
TACACATATGTATCCTTCATCGAAATATTTGTTTGAATTATATGGAATAATATAAGGATCCCTTGGACACTTACAGAAAATTGGCTTTAAATAAGTCTGACTCTGAGGTAGCTACACAAGTCAGCCATATAACCAAACTCTGGTTCAAATATATGTTGATATTCCATACATAAATCATTGCACACCTTTTGTCAATTTTCTGGGATTGATAATTGACACGAAAGTAGACAAATTGGTTAATCGAAAAAAGTCTTTATGGCATCCACTTTCAGAGATAGTGTTGCAGACTTTCGTAGAAAAAAAAATAGGTTTCATAATTGTTATGTTGACATAGATTTGGTCAAAACATAATCTATGTCCATCTAGAATTGTTTCTGATTTCGAAGATAGCCACCTATTTAAAGGTCGCTCATGAATGGCAGAGGCAAGGAACATAGACATTGTCCTATGCAAGCAGGACAACGACCTAGAGACACCATTTTTCATATGATCAGCGCCCAAGCCCCCTCTCCACCCAAGCTAGGACTAGAGATGACCAGGTAATGGCTGTTGAAGACTCAGCAGGTATGTCTATTGGCTCCCCCAAACCCACCATCCTTAGCTCACAAGGATGGCAAGGTTACAGACACTAAAGGAACTAACGAATTTGAGCTGGACTCGAACCCCCGTCTAGCGATAATCAGGCAGAGACGTCACCAATAAGGTGAACACAAATCCGTTATACAGTAATATCATGAAGGCCTGTGGTAACATCCCTGATTAGTGATCATCAGACTAGGTTTCGAGTCCCGTTCAAACTCGTTAGTTCCTTTAGCGTCTGCATGCTCCCCATCCTTGAAAGCTAAGGTTACGCGGTTTGGAGGATCTCCATCAGCAGCCAGTTTTGGGCATTCCTGGTTTTATCTTGGATGGAGAGGGAGTTCGGGTGCCGATCCTATGTAAATATGGTCAGTCTCCAAGGCATTGTCCTGCTTGATAAGGAAATGTCACTGTCCCTTGCCTCTGCCATTCATGTATTGCTTTTAAACATTTAAGATAAAACTGATATTTAAAGATGCTCAAGAAAACATGTGACCACTTTCTTGATATATTTTTTAGAAGGGTCTATTTTTCTTCTGAAGCTTTAAAATAGCTTTCCCTGCAGCTATAGATCTAAAAATAGACAAACTGTAAATTAATATTCATAAACCTTTCAACCAAGTGAGATTAATTTCAGAGAAAATATTCCCAGAATACCTCAGGCCTTAATTGAATAAAAATGGTTCGATCCACAGAGCTTATTAAGGAATTATTTGTT
>NC_090725.1:321763361-321765861 GCF_036898095.1 Palaemon carinicauda | reverse complement strand
CAAAATCAAACCATTGTTCTCTTATCTGGGATAGTGCCATAGCCTCTGTACCCTGGTCTTCCACTGTCTTGGGTTTGAGTTCTCTTGCTTGAGAGTACACTCGGGCACATTATTCTCTCTTATTTCTCTTCCTCTTATTTTGAATAGGAGATATTTATTTTAATCTCATTGCTCTTCTTAAAACATTTTATTTTTCCTTGTTTCCTTTCCTGACTGAGCTATTTTCCCGGTTGAATCCCCTGGGCTTATAACATCAAGCTTTTCAAATTAGGGTTGTAGCTAAACAAGTAATAATAATAATAATAATAATAATAATAATAATAATAATAATAATAATAATAATAATAATACTGTAGGATGTCATTGTGCTTTAAAAATCAGATAATATTTAAGGATATCTATCTCCAAAATTCTAGTAGTATTCAAGGACACCTTTCTGTCACCTAATTTGGAGCCCTATTGGTTTCCAGTAAACACAAGTCTTTATTAGATTAAACATCTTATTTTTTATGTTATATAAAAACGTCTTACCTCTTAAAATCTTTGTTTCTAAGCGCTTTTATATGCTTCTCTCTCTCTTGTACCATCTCCCATGTCCATCCTATCTTATCTCAGCCAATATACGTAGAAAACAACAATTGGTTACTAAAAAACTTTTACCAGCTTCCTTTCTCTGTTCTATAATATCCCATGTCCATCCTATCTTAGCCTACATACCTAGAAAGCAACAATAGGTTTCAAAACGTTTCTACCAGCTTTCCCTCTCTCTTCTACAATCTTCCATGTCCATCCTATCTTCCCTCAGCCTACATACGTGCAGAGCAACAATTGGTTACTAAAAACTTGTACTAACTTCCTTTCTCTCTTCTACAATCTTCCATGTCCATCCTATCTTCTCTCAGCCTACATACCTGGAAAGCAACAATTGGATTTTAAACGTTCCTATCAGCTTTCCCTGTTTCTTCTACCATATCCCATGTCCATCCTATCTTATCTCAGCCTACATACCTGGAAAGCAACAATTGCTTTCTAAACACTTCTAGTAGCTTCCTCTCTCTCTTCTCCAATCTTCCATGTCAATCCTATCTTAGCCTACGTACCTGGAAAACAGCAATTGGTTTCTAAACGTCTCTACCAGCTTCCCCTCTTTCTTTTACCATCTCTCATCTCCATCCTATCTTATCTTAGCCTACATACCTGAAAAACAACTATTGGTTTCTAAACGTTTCTACTAGCTTCCCATCTCTCTTCTACCATCTCCCATGTCCTTCTTATCTTATCTCAGCCAACATACATGGCAATCAACCATTGGTTTCTAAACGTTTCTATCAGCTTTCCCTCTTTCTTCTACAATCTTCCATGCCCATCCTATCTTAGCCTACATACCTAGAAAGCAACAATTAGTTTCTAAACGTTTCTACCAGCTTCCCCTCTCTCTTCTACAATATCCTATGTCCTTTCTATCTTATCTCAGCTAACATACCTGGAAATCAACAATTGGTTTCTAAACGCTTCCACCAGCTCCCCTCTCTCTTCTACAAGCTCCCATGTCCATCCTATCTTAGCCTACGTACCTGGAAAGCAACAATTGGTTACTAAACGCCTTCACCAGCTTCCCCTCTCTCTTCTAGCAGTTCCCATGTCCATCCTATCTTCCCTCCGCCTACATACCTGGAAAGCAACAATTGGTTTCTAAACGTTTCTACCTACTTCCCCTCTCTCTTCTATAATCTCCCATGTCCTTATCTTATCTCAGCCAACATACCTGGAAAGCAACAATTGGTTACTAAACGTTTCCACCAGCTTCCCCTGCTTCTTCTACAATCTCCTACGCACCTGGTAAGCACCGATTGATTTTGTCGGCTTTGTTCTTAGTCTGCTTTGATCCATAATTTATTGAGGTTCATATGGTAGACCCATTGAACCTTTGTTACATTCAGACGGGCAATTGGCATCTGCCTTAAAGGCGAGATGATAAAGACGTATTATAACGCTCCTCTTTGTTATTCGCCATCTCTAAAATACAAAAGGAACTGACTTTTAACCTTCAATGAAATTTAGAGCATATCAGAAAGCGATTTTATTAAAGAGGTTTAAAGCTGAACTCCATTGAAAACGAATCCTATTGATTAGTATACTTCTCAGTCCACGCTTAAGGGCCACAGGAAGTTCTGCATATTTAATGATTTACTTTGTGGCTTTAGATATTTGCTAGTCGACACCAACCTTTTTTTTTACCAAACACTAACATGAATGAATACATGATACAACAATAATAATAATAATAATAATACCTAGTGTTACGGAGCCTGCTTATAGTTACAAAACTGCAATTAAGGTTGCTTTGCCCTATTGGTAACGTCTCTGCCAGGTAATCTCCAAAGGAGGATTCGAGTCCCGCTCAAACATTTTAGTTCCTTTAGTGTCCGTAACCTTAATATCCTTGTGAGCTAAGGAGTGGTTTGGAGAGAGTCATCAGCAGCTAATGCCTGGACCTCCC
>NC_090725.1:321748361-321758361 GCF_036898095.1 Palaemon carinicauda | reverse complement strand
GGCTAATCCTCCTCCAATTGTGACGCTTGTAAATGCCAGGTCAGCAATCCTTCCTTTTCAAGGTCGTGTCAACGGGTTCTTGCCACAAAATGTGGAGTCATGGATTTCATCCGTTGATGCCCATTTAAATGCCAAACAAATCGTAGATCCTTTTGTACAATTACAAGAAGCTAAAAGTTTTATAGATTTTTCTAAGGGGGATGCGAGTGCGTATTTAAGAGGTGTTTCATTTCAGGAAGCAGTTACTTGGGATGATTTCAAAGTTAGGTTACGCGCGATTTATGGGGGTGAGGAAGCTTTGGATGTAGTGTTAACGTTACGAAATACACTTAATCAAGCCACTATGAATCGGCTTAATGTTGTTGAGAGAGCAGCTCTCATAGCTGATAGGCTTAACGAATATCAGGATATTTTAGGTAATTCCACTTGGGTTACTAACGATAACATCTCCGTGAAAGATTTTTTACGATTAATGTATTTAACTTGCATGACACTTATCTTGCCTGAAGCTTTAGTGCGGTGCTTTGATAAGAAGTTAATGCCTGCAAGTACGGAATTGGATGTCTATAAACAGATAAAGAAACACATGTCCAAGTGTCCAGATCTCGATCCCGTGTTAACTCAAGTTTTTGCTAAGAATGAAACAAAACCACAAACAGTGAACGTAATTAACAATCCAGTAGCGGGAGTGACGTGTTACAACTGCAAACGTCAAGGTCACATAAGCGCAGACTGTAGAACGAAATTTTGTTCAGTTCACAACACAGCATCACATTCTTATAGTCAATGTTACGCGCGTAAGACACAACAATATCCTAGAAATACACAGTCAATTCCACAGTCAGTTCCATATGGAAATAAAAAGAAAAATCCTCATTTTAACAATAAGAAGAAACAACAAAATGTCAATGCAGTTCAGAGTCCGAAACAAACAAACACTTCTTCAAATATCGCTGAGCCTGGGCCGTCAAACCAGACCTCGCAAAGTCAGCCTAATTTTCAGAATGTGCAGAGCAAAGCAAATACCACATAGTTAACTCTAGAGGGGAAGAGAGTGATGTTGGGTCAAGGTCATTTATGTCAACATCAATAGTATTGAATAATCAATTTAATGTTTTATCAGATAATTGTGAGACAATAGATTTTCCTATGAAACACACGGCCGAATTAAGTAAAACAGTGCATGCTCCCGTAGATTTGCAACGAATTCATACAATAATAAGCCAAAATGAGTTACGGCCAACCTTATATGCTGTAAATTTAGAACACAAATCCTTTACGTTATTTTTTGACTCTGGTAGTCCACGTAATATTATGGATTTGAAGACGCATCATTTGTTGTTTTCGAACTTTCCGATTGAAAAATCAGGAATTAGACTTTCAGGTATAGGAAATAATGAATTAAACGTCATAGGCATAACTCATATTCAGTTCAGAGCCGGTAATCGCACGTTTGCCGATACATTTGTTGTTGTGAAAAACATTAATATGTATCCAGCTGTAATTATAGGATACCCATCTATGGGAAATCAAAACATTATCTTAGCTCCTGCCAAGCACGGCGTGTATATCAAAGGGAAATTCTATAAGTCTTCTAATACTTTAAAGTCAGTTTTGGATAAAAAGGAGACGACAAATGTAACCGTAACGTACGTTGAAGAACCAATAACTTGTCTCACTAATAAAGAAATAATATACGCGACCCAGCAGAATTCTCGTTCACCCGTAATATCATCTTGCACGCAATATATCGAACCAAACATACCTTCGAATTTAATAGTGCAAATAAAGAAAACACTACCGGGATCTGAAATATTAATCCTTTCCGATACTTTGAAAACTAACGGATTGTCTGTCACACAAGCTATTTATACAGTAGGCTCACATCAGCAATGTAATATCGAAGTCTGTAATCATTTAAATAACACTTTAGTAATTCACAAAAATCAACATATCTTGGATGTAGAAGTTTATAAACATCGTATTCTTACCGTTGCTGAAATCAATCACTCTCAATCAGTTGCGGATGAATCCCTTTTACGATCTATTAAAAATAAAATCAGTAAGGACATTCAAGACGAAGAAATTCAGCAGAAAATTTTTGAACTTTTAACTAAATATACAGATGTCTTTTCCACTACGGATGGATCCTTAGGAAAAACAGATGTGATCGAGCATCAAATAAGGTTAAAAGACAAGAAAAAAATTATATATGTACCCTCGTACAGACTCCCTATGAAATTCCAGAATGAAATAAATCATGAAGTAGGTAAAATGTTAGAGGAAGGAGTCATTAGAAAATCAAATAGCCCTTATAATTTTCCTTTATAAGTTGTACCGAAAAAAGATCGAACATGGCGTATCTGCGTCGATTTTCGTCGTCTAAACGAGGAAACGATCCCTGATCGATTCCCAGTGCCATGTACTGACGATATTTTGTCTTTGTTAGGTCAGAATAAATATTTTACCCGTTTGGACTTACTTAAAGGCTTTCACCAGATATCATTAGAAGAAGATAGTATCCCATACACAGCCTTCAGCACAGCCAGGGGACATTATGAATTTTTACGGATGCCTTTTGGTTTACGTTGTGCTCCTATAACATTTACAAGAATGATTAACATAGTGTTTGGAGACTTGTTAGGGGATATATTGCATGCCTATATGGATGATCTTGTAATCTTTTCCAACACCTTAGAAGAACATCTACGTAAGTTAGAACTAGTACTACAGAGATTAAGACAACATAACTTAAGGGTAAAGATTAGTAAGTGTGAATTTTTCAAAACAGAATTCATATATTTGGGTTTCATGGTGTCAAGCCAAGGTCTTAAAGTAGTCCATGATAAGGTGTCGGCTATACGTAATTTTCCCATACCTACTAATGTCAAGGGAATACAGCAATTTCTGGGTTGTAGTGGATATTACAGGCGTTTTATACGCAACTATTCAATAATAGCCGCTCCTTTAACTGATCTTACGAAGAAGGGCGTAGATTTCATATGGTCTGAGCAACATCAACAGGCGTTTAATACTTTGAAAGATGAACTGTGTAGTTCTCCTATCTTAAAATTTCCTGACTTCGGTAAGGAATTCTTCATTGCAACAGACGCCTCAGACTTAGGAGTAGGAGGGGTATTGCTTCAGCAATATGATAAACAGTTTTTCCCGATAGCTTTCTATTCTCGAAAATTGAGAACTTCCGAAAGTAAGTATGCAGTAATAGACAAGGAAGGACTAGCTATTGTTAATTCGCTAGTGCATTTCAAGTTCATAATTTACGGTTATCCCGTTAAGGTTCTTACTGACCATAAACCACTAACAGAGTTCTTTAAAGGCTTCAATCATAGCCCTAAACGAACTCGGTGGCATTTAATCATTCAAGATTTTGGCGCAAGAATCGGGTATTTACCTGGGAAAGCAAATATCATTGCGGATGCATTATCACGCAACCCCGTGTCATCTTGTACGGAGTCTTTAGCTGAATTAATAGATATATCAACATCCATGCCTATTGTAAAAACAATATCTGAACAAGAAGATTTAGGCTGGAGTGCTGAATTGTTACAGACTGAGCAAAGAAAAGATCAGAAAATAGAAACAATTATAAATGCTTTGAAAGGCAATCATAAAGAAAAAGAATATATAAAGTATAAGCAGCAGAATTATATAATCAAAAATAATATTCTGTGTAGGACTGTGACAAGGAAAACCCGCAATACACCACATGTAACTAACGACCAGGTAGTAGTACCAATCTCACTTATTTCCACTGTCCTGAATTGGTTGCATGCAAATGCATTACATGGACACCCTGGGTTCTCATTAATGTCACAGAAAGCCAAATCATTGTTTTATTGGCATACAATGCTTACAGATATAAAAAGACACATAGCTAATTGTTGCACATGTCAGGAAAACAAAGGGCATACGAAAACACCTGTCAGCCTAGGAGCTTATCCTGTTCCCAATCAACCCTTTGAAAGAATACATTTAGATTTGTTAACAGGATTTTACGAGTCAGACAGAGGAAATAAGCACCTCTTAGTAATTATAGATGCTTTAACTCGATATACAGAACTAATAGCGCTTAAAACTAAAACTGCGATTGAATGCGCTAGGAAGTTTTACGAGTGTTACATTTGTAAACATGGAATTCCACACATGATAATCTCAGACTCGGGTGGTGAATTTAATAATCACTTTCTTACCTCATTGTGTGAATTCCTCAACATAAAGAAGATTAATACCATGATATATCACCCAGAGTCGAATGGGCTAGTGGAAAGAGCAAATAGGAAGATATTAAATATATTGAGGGTAACACTAGGGGGATCAGACCCCAACTGGGATATTGCAATACGGCGGCACTGAGTACTCTGAATCATTCATATCATATATCAATTAAAATGTCACCGCATGAAGCATTGTATGGTACCCCAGTTAGAACACCTTTCCATGTATTAACGCCTACAACTAATCTATCAAATCCTTTAAAAGAATGTATAAATGCAAGTATAAGTCGATATGATATCCTTCGAAAGAATTTAGAAGAATCACAAATCATAATGAAAAGGAATCATGATAAAATAGCGAAACCAACTAAAACATATACCGTGGGTGATAACATCTATATTCAAATCAATGTCAGAAAAAGGCTCAACTATAAACTAACACCTAAGTTTGAAGGCCCATTTAACATTTTGGAAACATTAACGGCCAATAGGTTTAGAATTCAAAACGTAGCCCAACCCACGGATGAGAGAATAGTACCATTGTCTCACATAAGAAATTAAAAAGAAAAGAGAGGAAAAGAAGTGAGGAAAAAATTTTATTTTGTGTGACTAAAAGTTTTCTTTTTAATACAGGAGTAATTACATATATTTTTTCTCGTTACAGGTTTCCAAGATGAATTTTTTGTTGTTGGGAGTGATATTGTTCGCTCAGACATTTTTCTCGTATGGGATGAGTTCTAAGACTAAGAATATATATTTTAAATATGGCAATATAGTTGAAAGACAAGAAGACATTTTTATTACATCAACCAACGTAATTGTCGAAGTGCATATGCAAGCAATTTTTCTTCAAGAGAATGATGTCACTAGCTTAAGAACCGCCATTTCACGGTTTTCTGCATCATTGGATGAGTTGCATAGGAGACATTTTCATTTGACTACTAAGAGTTTGCCTGGATCAACATTAAAAGTTGCAGAGATGCTATCTGATGACTTGAAAAATAAGACTGGCGAGACAGGATCTTTGGCTTATGACCTTTTGATGTGGACTGTAGGACACGAACAAAAAGAAAGACGGAATCCGTTCATTTATGCTGCATTAAGCATCTTTGGGTCTGTTGCAAGTTTAGGTTTAGGACTTTCCAATCGTCTTAAAATTAGTAATCAAAATAAGAAAATTGAGTTCTTGACTCATAAAGATGAATTGATTATGTCAGAACTAAGGGATCAGTTAGCTTCAATCAATAAAATTATGGATTTGTTAAATGAACATTCAGATAATATCGTTCAAATTATGGAAGTACAGGATTTGTTGGCAACATTAACGTATTATGATTCAAAGATAGATCACATACATAACAGAATTGCACATTTCATTGAGAAATCCAAGGATTATGTAGAAGCTATCACGTTAGCAACTAAAGGTGTATTGTCGCCCCATTTGTTGCCTATACGTTACTTAAAATTAGTTCTGGAGAACGGAAGGGATAAACTAGGCTATGTTCCTTTGTTAGACGAACATAGGTTAGAATTTTATTACAGCCTAATTACAGTAAACGTAGATAATAACAAGATTAGGATTACAATTCCCTTTGATTCTTCTGATGCCTGGCAATCTTACAGGATATCACCATTTCCGACTTTCATGACGAATCACTCAAATCCAGTAATATCCAGTTTGACAGGACACGTATTGATTTCCCCAGACAAGGAAACATATACGGTCATTAAAGACTTAAATCAATCAACTCACTGTTCAGACGCAATGGATAGAAAAATATGTACAGCTGACTCATTTGAATTCCGTAAAAACTTATTGGATTCATGCGAGTTAGGTATAGTGCTAGACGGTGCTCTCTCCCATACAAGTGAAAATTGTCTGGATAAGCTTTATCCCTTTGACAATACAGAATTCAATTGCAGACTAAATAATGGCTCGTGGATACGATACGACAAGGACGGCTTCAATGTATCATGCCCTGACGGATCCACATCCTTCAACCACATCTTCGTCGCAGCAGATGGCTGTATCGGGACTTCCCCGAATTCTATGGTGACTGGCCTACGGACAATCATCAGAGAACGAGCCTACTTCGCGAACTTCACGTGGACCTCTACAATGCCAGCACTTCCTCTCCCTTACAACGGCCGTGTGGCAAAGCAGTTGATGAAACTTACCGAAAAGGACCACCTGTCACCGACTTATAAAGAGATTCTTCACCCCGTAATACTGGCTAGTTTGTGTGTCACGGTGATAATATTTATCGCCGTGAGCATCCTTGTTTGGCGTAGGTTACGGCACAGCAAGCAGCTACAAAGGAACGAGTTGCATAGCCCTGACAATACCCCCTACCTGATCCAGTTCAAAGCTGTATGAGTGGCCACCTCATTCGCTAAGGGAGTAATTTGTCAGGAAGATGTTTGTATGAAAAGCTGATTAGTATGCTAGTAATATGTAATTAAAGAAATTCTCTACATTTGCATTGTTAAAAATACATTTAAAATAACATTTAAAAAAATAAATAAAATAAAAAGGATATAAATCATTTTTTTCTCTCGGCATCTAATAAAAGTATATAAGCCGGAATGTTAAAAAAAAAAAAAGAAAAGAGAAAAAAAAATATAATAAAATATATAACAGAATCTATGAGCATCTAATAAAATATATCAGCCCTATATATAAATATATATATATATATATATATATATATATGTACGAAACCGTGGTACGTGTACGTACCAGGAATTCGTGTTTGTGCACTAAAAATTGAGTATCTTGTTTCTGACAAAGGTAACAATTATTCTTTATCAAGTTACCGAATCATTTGTAAGTCAGAATTTATTTTGTTTTTTGGTACCATGTAATCATTTGCTAGCAATGTACCATATATATGATCTTGGTTTTATCATGCATTTTTCTTTTTGCTTTGGTAATATCTTTTCTGTATGCATTATTGTTATTATTTTTTAATGTGCCTATTTGGACATTCGTCCTCAGTTGGTTATGGCTAATGTTAAACAAAGAATAATACGTATGTCCAGTCACACCTAATAACCATGTTTCGGCTTGTTGTTAAATTTTTGTAAAAAAAAATTGAGATAGCTGGCCGAGCTTATGTAATAGTTAGAATAGTAATATTACATGTTTAAAACAAATGACGTAATATGTCATGTTGGTTGGAAGAGCTAACCCTGAGATTTGCTGTAGTCATTCAAATTGTAAACAGGATGTATAATGCAAAGACGGCAAATTGACATTCTTTCTTAACGTCAACACATTGTCTCTTCGTGTGAAAGTTTGTGACGTCACCGGATGCAGGTGTCTTCCGATTCCGTCACTTGGCTAAATTAAAGCAAGCATACGATATTTGGGATATCGATAATTTGTGGAGTTCATATCTAAACTTCACCAGAATTGGTCATGTGGACCAACACAGCTTCCTCCAGTGATGGAGATGTTTAACTCTGTTGTTTATTAAAAATAAAACTTAAAAACCATTAAGATGTATTCAGTAAACCATTTAAATACATCTGAAAACAACTCATACTCAAATGTGTGCTTAAGACAGTAGCACACCAATATATATATATATATATATATATATATATATATATATATATATATATATATATATATATATATATATATATATATATATATATATATATATATATATATATATATATATATATATACATATATACACATATACGCATCTATATATATATATATATATATATATATATATATATATATATATATATATATATATATATGTATGTATGTATATTTATATATGTATGTATATTTATATATGTATGTATGTATGTATATATGTTTGTATATATGCGGTATGTATGGATGTATCGTATACGTGTAAAAAGGGTAACCATACGTACATACATGTAGACCAATTTAAAATTTCATCTACACTCTCACATAACGTACACTTCCCCCACATTTATATGAATCATAATACCCAGAAATAAATGCAACTCCCATCCAACCAGCGAAAATTTAAAGGTTATTTTCCGAATTCAATTTACGAACCAAATTTGGTTCTCAGTAAATTGTTCAGGTTAAAGGAAGACCGAAGCATTGTTCCTAATGTAATTGCCTTGATTTGTCCAGTCGTACAACTCTGGCGCCTTTCAGCACTGAGGATTATTACGCGAAATTAAGACATTTATGTAATGACGCCTAATTCGAAATTGCATCTCTGCATAAAAAGAGAATCTCGAGCTAGTAATAGTTTTTTTTTCATTCATTTTTCGATTATGAAGAAAAATAGAATGCTGATTATATATTGTTTCGGAAATATTCTATCTATTTTCAATGGATAACGAAAAATAAATGCTGGCTATTTATTGATTTGGATATAGTTTATTCATTTTCACCGAATAACGAAAAAGAAATGAAATGCTGATTACTTAATGTTTTGAAATTTTTTTTTCCTTTTTTTTTTTTTTTTTTTTTTTTTTTTTTGAGTAAAAGTTTTAATTCTAGATTCATCGCTGACTTATGTTGATAGATTAAGTACCGTCATTTATGGTTTAATTATGATAGCTTCTCCTAATTTTTTCTTATTATTAGTTTTGCAATTTCAGAGACTTCAAATAAGAGTTAAAGCCTTCCATTTCCTCTGGTCTAGGCAGGAAGACTAAGTCAACAGTGTCCGTATTGGAAGGATGATTTTTTACTGTTTGTACACTGTAAAAAATAAAAAATTTTCCTAAGAATAAACGGTAAAAATCGTCGAATAAATGTCGCCAGTCATTTACTGTTTTAAAAACGGATATATTGCGGTAAAGGAGCGATATTACGGTCAGTACCCCATTAAATATAATAGCAATGTATGGTAAAAGTTACGATTGCCCGTATTTTACTAAAATTCGGCCGAGAACAGTATATTTTTACGGAGAATTTCCAATTAATATTATTATTTTTTTTTTTTTCAACAATGTACCTTATTACATTTATTGATTAGTTGATATTCTGTGGTTAATATTGCTTATACACAACGTATGGCCTAATTAAAATTTTAGATTCAAGATGAAGATAAGATGTAAATGTAGAAGTTCCAACCTCGCGATCCTTATGAGCTATGGATAGGGAGTTTGGGGGAACCTAAAGCTCTACTTGCTGAGTCCTTAGCAGCTATTGTCTGGCCCTCCCTTTTCCTATCTTGGGTGGAAAGGGGCCCTGGGCGCTCATCCTATGGATATACTCGGGCACACTGTTCTATTTATTTTCTCATCTTCTTGTTTTGTTGAAGTTTTTATTGTTTATAGAGGAAATATTTATTTTAATGTTGTTACTATTCTTAAAATATTTTATTTTACCTTGTTTCCTTTCCTCAATGGGCTATTTTCCCTGTTGGGGCCCATAGGCTTATAGCATCCTGCTTTTCCAGCTAGGATTGTAGCTTAGCAAATAATAATAATAATAATAATAATAATAATAATAATAATAATAATAATAATAATAATATGTGGTCAATCTTTAGGATATGGTCCTGCTTTCTAGAGCTATTCAGGAGCGACCTTTAAACCTCTAAAATCTCCTCTCATTCCCCACTAGATAAAATTAAAGTTAAAAAAAAAAAGAAACTGTAATTTTGATAAGAAATTCTCCGTAAAAATATACTGTTTTCAGCTGTATTTCAGTAAAATACTAGCGTCCGTAATTTTACCCTACTTTGTTATTATCTGTTTACGTGTTGGTGACGGTAATATTACTCCTTATCATCAATATATCCATTTTT
>NC_090725.1:321725861-321738361 GCF_036898095.1 Palaemon carinicauda | reverse complement strand
TTCACATTTATTTCTACACACACTGTATTTTGAGACAAAAATAGGTACAATTATTTTGAGGTAATATTACTAGGTCCCTATACTTGTTCTATTACCAACTCTGTATTTTATGAATTGGTCATGAAGGTATTGTTTCTGGTTAGCATCTGTTAGAAACATTACTTTTTAGTAAAGTCATTTCTCAGCTTGGTATTGAAATAAACCTACTACAAATTCAACTTGTTGTGAGGCAAAGATCATGTAACTTTTGTTTTGGAATGATGCAGGGATATCACATTGTCAGCAATTTTCACTAATGTTCCTCATTCCCCTATGTTTTCTTTTATTCCAGCTCAGTAATCGGTAAATATTGTCCTCTGCATGACCTACTCTGTTAAAAACTTAGCATGAATGTTGCCAGACATTTACCGTTTTAAAAACCGGATATATTGACGTAAAAGAGTGATATTACGGTCACCAACCTGTAAAAGATAATAACAAAGTAGGGTAAAATTGCGGTTGCCTGTATTTTACTGAAATACGGATGAGAGCAGTATATTTTTACGGATAATTTTCGATTACAAATACGTTTTTTTTTTTTTTTTTTTTTTTTTTTTTTTTTTTTTTAACAGTGTACTTAAATTTATATGGGAAAGTCTTCAAGATCGAACAGAATGGTGATCTAATTTATCGAAGGGAAAGTTGAACCTTTAGTTTTAAGGTATTTCCGTTCTGTTTTTTTCCTTTAAGATAAACATCGAATTTGTTTATAAAGGAAATTGTCTCCTCGGTCCCAAAGTTTAGTATTTTATTACCTCTATTGATTTGCCTCGTCGAGGCAGTTCTGTTTCTTCTCAGAGACTCCATTAATCTCCCCCCCCCCTTCTCTCTCTACGTTGAGATACTGCAGAGAGAGAGAGAGAGAGAGAGAGAGAGAGAGAGAGAGAGAGAGAGAGAGAGAGAGAGAGTTCAGAAGTCGCAAACTATAAAGGTTTAAAGGCTACTCGGGGGACAGTGACATTGCCCTAGCGAGCATGTCAATGCCCTAGAGACTGACAATATTACATATAATCAGCACCCAAGCCCCCTCTTCACCTAAGCTAGGACCAAGGAGGACCAGGCAATAGCTGCTGATGACTCAGCAGATATACCTATAGGGTCCCCCAAATCCCCCATCCTTAGCTCACAAGGATGGTGAGGTGTCCGCGACTAAAGGAACTAACGAGTTTGAGCGGGACTCCAACCCCAGTCTGGCAATCACCAGGCAAGGACGTTACCACCCGGCCACCACAACCCATATAACAATAATTCTAATTCTCTCGGGCATTATGTTCAAGAGGTTTTCCAATAAATGCCAGGCCGATGTATTTACAGCAATGACGTCTCAATTCAATGTTCCTTCCATAAATCTATGGCACCGTCGTTCAATTAGTTTATTAAGCATGTTGCATAAGATTTTTCATAACTCTGACCTTCCTTTACAATGTTCAGATCTCCCTGGACAATTCTATCCTGTTCGTAATACTAGGCAGGCGGTTCATTCTAATAGCCAGGACTGCTCCATCATGAGGCTCAATATTACACAGTATTCTAGAAGTTTTATTCCAGCTGTTTCCAAGTTGTGGAATGATCTTCCTAATCGGGTTAGTTGAATCAGTAGAACTTCAAAAGTTCAAAGTTGCAGCAAATGTTTTTATGTTGACCAGGCTAACATGAGTCTTTTTATAATTTATATATGACATATCTGTTTTTAAACGTTGTTAATAGTTTATAAATGACATATCTATTTTGACGTTGTTACTGTTTTTAGAATGATTTATTGTTAATTTGTTCTCATCATTTATTTATTTCCTTAATTTCTTTCCTCACTGGGTTATTTTTCCCTATTGGAGCCCTTGGGCTTATAGCATCTTTCTTTTCCAACTAGGGTTGTAGCTTAGCTAGTAATAATAGTAATAATAACTGCCCATGGTCTTGTAGATCTGTTTCCGCTCTTCCAGCTCCTGCGCAGAAACGATCACAGTTTTGCCTTCTTAAAGGATATTGATACGTCATAATCATCCTGGTGAATTCCTCATTAGGACTTGAGTGATGACTATAGCGTTATAATATAATACAATAAACCTTTGGAGTTCTTATATTACTGTGAGTATCTTAGTCGTAGCTGATTCTCTCAACTATGATGTTGATCATCACTGCCAGAAAACTTTAAATCAATCATTCAATCAATTTCTTCTTCCGGTTATACTGTGAAATTATCTTCGCCATAGCTTTCCCTCATCTGTTAGTATTTCTCATCATTGTTCTTTATTAATATGAATCTATTTTATCTGAAACCCCGACGTGGTGAGAGAGAGAGAGAGAGAGAGAGAGAGAGAGAGAGAGAGAGAGAGAGAGAGAGAGAGAGAGAGAGAGAGAGAGAGAGAGATAGCGTGTGTATATGGTTACAGATGTACATTTATATAACGTATTTAATGCTACATTTGCTTTTGTATTATCTAACTTATTTTTCCTTTACTATACTTCACTGGTGTTGCATAAGATTATTGCACATCTTATAGTCTTGAAATTATTTCCAGTTTATATACATAGCTCAGAATTTTATGCAATGTTAATCTGTATTATTATTATTATTATTATTATTATTATTATTATTATTATTATTATTATTATTATTATT
The DNA here is from genome assembly GCF_036898095.1 of Palaemon carinicauda. Lineage (NCBI taxonomy): Eukaryota > Metazoa > Arthropoda > Malacostraca > Decapoda > Palaemonidae > Palaemon > Palaemon carinicauda. Next base: position 321,735,702 of record NC_090725.1, on the reverse strand, counting down.
ATTATTATTATTATGCAAGTTTTCATATTACAGTAATGAAAACGTTTTTCTTTAGCATTATTATTATTATTATTATTATTATTATTATTATTATTATCAATACTAACTGAGCTATAACCCTAGTGGAAAAAGCAAGATACTATAGCCCAAGGGCTTCAACAGGGAAAAATAGCCCAGTGAGGAAAGGAAATAAGAACATAAACAAACGATATGAAAAGTAATGAACAATTAAAATAACATATTATAAAAACAGCAACAACATTGAACCAAATATTTCCTATATAAACTATAATAAGACTTATGCCATCCTGCTCAATATAAAAACATTTGCTGCAACTTTGAACTTATAAAGGCATTTCACGTAATTTCTCTTTAGTATGGCTCACGGGAATATATCTCCTAAACAAATTCATTTCAGGCCTTCAGAATACACAGTGTCTGGCAAGCTCCATTTTTCAGCAATCAATTCCTTCGTGGATATACCGCTAATCCTCCCTGCCTATCCCACTCCCTGTCCGTGGCCAACGTAAGTTTAATGGGTGCCATTTGCGTGCTAATAGGATAGTCAGAATAGGTATCGATCTTATTAGCAGCTCGAAGAATAAATTTCATCTGACTTTTTTCTAGATAAACTTCATCAGTTTCATTGTGACTTGACGTTTTAAACTACATTTGATTAAATCTGTTACTCTAGCATCTTTTACTGTTCGACTTAATTTTGATTTTCCAGACGAAAAATAAGATTTTTCTTTGCTTATATATATATATATATATATATATATATATATATATATATATATATATATATATATATATATATATATATATGTATGTATGTATATATATATATATATATATATATATATATATATATATATATATATATATATATATATATATATATATATATATATATATATATATATATATATATATATATATATATATATACACGTATATATAACGGATTTTGAGCGAAGCGAAAAATCTATTTTTGGGTGAGATAGCCATGTTGTCCTTCTGGAAGTTCCTATAGGGTAGCTTCCTAGGGTATATTACAACTACGGCGATATTCCCAGAGAATTTACCTTAAGGTACCAGAATTCTAACTCCTGGAGCGAGTATCCCTCGTGAAAGGGATATCGCGACATATCAGAGGACGTATTCTAGACACGTCACATGGCAATCTACGACCTGAACAGAGATTCGTCTCGTAGGAGGGAGATTGACTAGATACGAATTCGGGAAAGAAAAAGGGGAGCCGCTCCCAAGGCTTCCCTATCCCCCGATTCGTATGCGTGCCTGGCGCCAATCCTGGCGCCATCTGTATTCCTTGTAGCGTACACGAGGTGCTACAGATACTGTATGTAGGGAGGGGTCCTACAGCCCTTTCTTAGAAAGGCAAGGGCGGGTCCATCAGGACGACATGGCTATCCTACCCAAAAATAGATTTTTCGCTTCGCTCAAAATCCGTTTTTTGGGCTCAAGCCATGTCGTCCTGATGGAAGTGTACCAGAGCATTACTGTATCTGTGGATTCTCAGAACGTGCCGTACTCCCCGGAGATATTTATTCCCGGTCGACTAGACCTAGAGACCTAAGATGTTACCGTTATACATCTTTTCAACTAACTATAAACTATGTTAGAGCTTCCTGCCCCCTACAGGGAAGAGTCCTACTAGACTCTGGAAAGTCTCGAAGAGTACATATATCTATGTATGAATACCAGGCAAGCTAATATAGTGGTCTCGCCCTATATTAAGTAAAGCATAGTTTGTATAGAACCACTGCGTCAATATATTGACCAGTAATCCGCACAATACTTGTATTGGACAAAGGTTTATATCCGCATAGGAAGAAACTAATAAAACCGCCCTCGTCCCTTTATGGGACGGAGTCCTCCCATTAGGGGACTTACATAAACCAATGCAACATAGCTTGCAAAACAGAACAATTCTATCAGAATTATCCCAGATAAGATACATAGAATTAAAATGCTCAATTATACCAATAAATTGACACAGGTGAAAGAGACGCAAGGTTCTCAAGAACAAGTTTATTGACAGATAATAAACATACAGGTTAACAACAAATATATATATTTATATAAAAGAGGGTAACCCAAAACTTTAAGCATAAGTATGATAGTAAACAGAACTTGTTTATCTGAAAGAAAAACCATTAAACACCACTTTAATAAGGTACCAAGGTATCAAGTCATAAAAAATCTGTATTACAAATCAATCACATTAGCGTTAGAAACGCTTGGCACACATGTCTGAACTTATGCAAGGTTCACCTTTGAAAGAAGGAACAGTCTATATGAGCACTTGGTGCCCTTATTTAGTTTGTAGTACAGTATGTACCTACACACTCACCCTGGACTTAATCGTCCCAATTAAGACCACTGTTCCTCGCAGAGTTAAACAGTAGGGTTAACTACACGACCCACTGCTACCACAGATCTCTTAAGTTCCTCTACTTGCTTCGCATAGTGGCGAAAGAACACCCTGGAAGACTTCCAGCCCGTGTATGAACGGAGATGTTCAAAATCCATACAATTAAAGAAATTTAGGGATGAGGCAACTTTCCTCGGATCGTGACCTGCGGGTGTACTGTCAGGATCCGCTCTGCGAATAAAATATGTCATTTTCGCTCTGAGTTGATTCAGAGATAAATTTGAGCCTGATGTTTCTCCCCTGAATAGTTGACTACCCTTGAAGTCTGAAGTTCTACGAAGATAGACCTTTAGGCATTCTACTGGACATAGAGATGCATCTTCTTTCAGAGGGCAGATTCTCCAGGGACCCCACCTGTTGGTGGGTAACTCATTCTTGGCGAGAAACGTAGGATCCGGAAACAGGTTCAGCTCCCCCCCATCCAGGAACTGAACACGACCTGCCTCTCTCGAGAGGGCTACGATCTCACTAACCCTGGCCCCGGACGCGAGTGCAAATAGGAAAATAACTTTTTGCGTCAAATCCTTTAACGCACATTCTTCATTGCTCAACAAGGAGGCGAAATGAAGAACTTTGTCTAAAGACCATGAGATGGGCTTTGGAGGTGCTGAAGGTCTGAGCCTAGCGCAGGCTTTCGGAACTTTATTAAAGATCTCGTTACCTAGGTCGATCTAGAAGGCAAATAAAATGGGTCTCATCAAAGCCGATTTACACACTGAAATCGTGTTAGCTGCCAATCCTTGGCCATGGAGGTGGATGAAGAAAGATAAGCAGAAATCTGTTGAGATCTCCTGCGGATTCTTTGCCTTTACAAAGGCCACCCATTTTCTCCAAGATGACTCATATTGCCTTCTAGTCGATTTGCACTTGTATTCCTCTAGGAAGTCTATGCTGGCTTTCGAAATCCCGAAGCGCTTTCTCACCGCTAGGGCGAGAAAATCATGAGCTGCAGGGTCTGGGTTTTCTGTAATGAAGCGCAGACAGTCGACTTCTGGACTCGCTGGGTCAGAACTGGATGTGGTAGCGGCACGAACTTCATCTGTAGTTCCAACGCCAAGGGGAACCACATACTGTTCGCCCACTTGTGGGCCACTATTGCCGCTACCCCCCTTGAAGGATCTCAGTTTGTTGAGGACCCTCAACAGAAGGTTGTGAGGAGGGAACAGATAAATCCTGGACCATCTGTTCCAGTCGAGGGACATTGCGTCCACTGCTTCCGCTAAGGGGTCCTCGTACGGGGACACGTACAGGGGCAACTTCTTGTTGTCTTTCGTTGCAAAGAGGTCTATTTGCAGTTCTGGGACTTGATTCAGAATGAAGGAAAATGATCCTGCGTCTAAGGACCATTCCGACTCTATCGGTGTGAACCTGGATAGAGCGTCCGCTGTCACATTGCGGACTCCTTGAAGGTGAACTGCCGACAGGTACCACTTCTTCTTTTCCGCCAATCGGAAAATGGCTAACATCACTTGGTTGAGAGGTGGTGACCTCGACCCTTGTCGATTCAAGCATCTCACAACCACCTCGCTGTCTGTCACCAATCTTATGTGGATCGAGTGACGCGGGGAGACTTTCTTTAAGGTAAGGAGCACTGCCATAGCTTCTAGAAAGTTTATATGAAAGGTCCTGAATAGCTTGGACCAAGTCCCCTGGACTTTTTTCCGATGAGAGTGACCTCCCCATCCCTCCTTTGAGGCGTCTGAGTGAATCGTCATCGACGGGGGAGGTGGCTGAAGAAGAACCGACTTCTTTAGATGTCTGGCTTGGGACCAAGGTCTGAGAAGAGTACGTAGCCGAGGCGGCACTGGTCTTCTCAGGTCTCTTCGCGCGTTTGATGCATACCTTCTCCAAACTCCGGTTGCATCCTTTAGCTGTGCTCTTAGCACTGGGTCTGTCACTGAAGCAAACTGGAGAGAGCCTAGTACCCTCTCCTGTTCGCGTCTTGATATCCTTTCGGAATCTAGAAGTCTCTTGACAGAGCCCGCTATCTCCTTCCTTTTCTTCATTGGGATGGAGAAACTGTGTGACAAAAGGTCCCAGTGGATTCCCAGCCACTGGAACTTTTGGGATGGAGAAAGTCGAGACATTTTCTTGTTGATCTTGAAGCCTAGGTACTCTAGGAACTGGATCACCTGACTGGAAGCTTGCAAGCATTCGGTCTCGGATGCTGCCCACACCAGCCAATCGTCCAGGTAGGCTACTACCTGAATTCCCTTTAGGCGTAATTGTTTGAGAGCTGCGCTCGCAAGCTTCGTGAAAATCCTTGGGGCAATGTTTAGCCCGAATGGCATGGCTCTGAAGGCGTACAGTTTCCGTTGTAGCCTGAACCCTAGGTAGGGGGAGAGTCGACGGCTGATTGGAATGTGCCAATAGGCGTCTGACAAGTCTATAGAGACTGAGTATGCCCTCTTGGGCAGTAAGGTCCTTATGTGTTGCAGTGTTAGCATCTTGAATTTGCAATTCACTATGAACTTGTTGAGTGGTGACAAGTCCAGAATGACTCTGAGCTTTTCCGAGTCTTTCTTGGGAACACAAAACAGCCTCCCTTGGAATTTGATGGACTTCACCTTTCGGATCACATTTTTCTCCAACAGTTCTTGAACGTACTCCTCCAAAATGGGGGTGGAGTGTTGGAAAAACCGAAGGCATGGGGGTGGAGTGCTGTACCAGCTCCAACCCAGTCCATTCTTGAGTAGGCTTTGGGCCCAGGGATCGAAGGTCCAGCGATCCCAAAATTTCATCAGTCTCCCTCCTACCGGTATCATTTCACTTGGACTGCCGTCCTGAGGTCTTGCCTTCCTGACCACGACCACCTCTGAATCCCCTTCCCCTTGAGGGGCGCCTAGACGAGCCTCTGGCTGCTCCTCTAGGTTTTGCACGAAAGGAAGAAGACTGTCCTTCGAACGTTGGGGCGAATGTGGTTGATTGACCTGGCACAGCCTGGGGTACCCACTGAAAGGCAGTCGGGGTTTGTGCCACCATCTGGGGCACTGGAGGCAAAGGCAATTGCAGTTGCTGTTGCTGTCTATAAGGCTTGGCTGGCCGAAATGGTAGCCTAGTCTTCATATTCTTCCTCTTTGGTTGAGGACCCTCATCCGGGGAAGATTTTCTTTTGATAGCCAGGCCCCACTTCTGGAGAAGGTTTCTATTCTCCACAGCGGCCTTATCAACAACCTCTTTGACCACATCGGTAGGGAAAAGGTCTTTTCCCCAAATGTTGGAGGAGATTAACTTCCTTGGCTCGTGTCTCACCGAAGCCCCGGTGAACACGAACTCCCTGCAAGCTCTCCTTGCCTTGACGAAGCTATAAAGGTCCTTCGTCACTGTGGCTAGGTGAGACTTAGCCACTACCATGAACATTTCATGGACCTTGGGGTCACTTGCCATCGTCTCGAGAGTAGTCTGATGAGACATTGAGGCAGCCAGTCTTTCTTTTGTCTCGAACTCTCTTCGTAAAAGAGATTCGGACAGCTTGGGGAGGTCCTCGCCGAATTGCCGTCCGGCAATATCAGCCTCCAACTTCCCCACTGAGAATGTCAGATGGACATCCTTCCAGTCTTTGTGGTCCATAGGTAGAGCCAGCGACAAGGGTTTACACTCCTCCAGGGAGGGGCAAGGCTTGCCGGCCTCGACTGCCTTTAGGACAGCCGCAAACCCTTTCTGTAAAAAGGGGAAGGCTCTATCAGGAGAGGACACAAACGAAGGGAGCTTCTTGCTCAATGCAGCTACCTTCGAATTCGAGAAGCCCCTCTCTTTCATCGAGGATGAAAGTAGGGCTTGAGCCTTAGCGTGGTCCATAATAATGACCTCCTTCGGCTCTGTCTCCTCCCTTGAAGCTGGTTCTTTTCTCAGCCGGACATAGCAGTCCGGATATGATGCCTTGCTGGGCCAGAATTCTACCTCCTCTAGGGGAACTGAACTCAGCTTATCCGAGATGACGATCTTTCCAGTCGTCATCGGCATGTGCTCAGCATACCTCCATGGGTTAGCATCTGAGCATATGGGAAGGTCTTTAACATTGAGCCTTTTCCGGGGCCCATGTGATTCTGCCAGGGACTGCATACGCAGTTCCATTGCAGCCGCCTTCTCCTGATTCTCCTTCTGCATTTGTTGGATCATTCCAACAATCGAAGAGAGGGCCTGTCCCAGTTCTACTGGAAGACCAGCCGATGTTGAGGGGATAGGCTCCGGCATCTGAACCGGAGTAGCCGACACCTCGTCGACCTCATCCTCTACGACATCCGGGGTTTGAACTTGATCCTGACCTTCTGCCAGGAGGTCTTCTTCCAAACGTTCGTCCAGGTCAGACATCCTGTCACACAACTGGATGTCTTGCATCGCATCTGCGACTTCCTCGTCCACCTGGACTTGATCTTGAGGGATCTCCTCTTGAGGCTGGGGAATCACTGCCTCAGCTGATGCCTGGGGAAAAAGATACGCCCTCATCTTCTCACTTGGAAGATAAGGGCCAGAGGTGTTCTTCTTGAAGCCCCTTACCCAAGTACGAAGCTTTTCCCTAGCTATATCCCATGATTCCGCCGTTCTAGGGGAATCAAAAGCCTCAGTAATCAGGTTAGTGCATACAATACATACCTGAGGGTCCCAATACTGGAGATCATCCTTGGAGACAGCGCATGCTGCGTGTCTCCTACAACACTCATGTCCGCAGAGGTTCTTGCTGCGGACATTGCAGAAAACATTTCCGCACTTCGGAGGGTCCTCCTGTAAAGAGAAGAAATTTCAATGAGTATCAAGTGAACTATGTATCACTGGATATGCATAGTATAGCATAACAATTCATAAAGGAAAGACACACACTTGTGTTTCCCTCACAACCCATTGTTGCAGCCTTCCAGATAATAAAATCAAAATGGTTTATCTCTACTAGAGTAACCAATGCAAGGTTTCCAGAGGAAACAGGTGGAGCTCACACCTAGGCAATGATTTTAAAATCCTGGATAATAGACGGGGAAGAACTCTGCTTCCTGTCTGAGGGCAACAGCAAAGGGCTGTGCAAGAAAACACAATAGTGTTAGAAGATACAGTGCTGTACCTAAACTTTTACTATAGTTTTCTTCTTACTGTATATGCTATACAGAAGAATACTAGTACAGTATAGGAGGATGTGTGCCGGCCTGCCTTTGCCGGCCGGCACACACCACAATTAGCTTTAAAGTATACTACTTAACAGCTATAGGGCGGCAGCCCTCTGGTTCAAATGCCTGTGCCGGCGGCAGCAGCTGCCGGCCAGCAACAGCCAGTGTTGGCCGGCAATGATTGCCGGCCAGTAACTACACAAGGTAGTACCCAGCTGCCGGCCACACTCTTGGTGACCGGCAGACAAGGACTGACATAAGCCGGCCGGCAAAGGTACAAGACCGATGCCAGCCGGCAGCAAAAGAACCAGAAGACTACACCTGCCCGGCTGCCGGCCTCATAGGCCGGCAGCCGGGACAGGTACAGCACTAGAAGAAAATAGAATGGATGCCGGGATAAGAGTGTACACAACCCCCCAAGCCCGGCAACCGAAAGAGTGCATATAAGGAAGGGGAGAAACTTAATTCAGGCTTCCTTGACCAATGCCGTCCGGCTCTGCCGGCAGGCATGGATGAGGGACCAAGAGAGGTCCGGGCAGCACTCGAAAACATAAGACCCTTGCCGTCCAGCATCACTGCCGGCCGGCAATGGGCTTAGTCAATTCCACATCCCAACCTATACTAGGTCCAGAAGTAGAATGACATACAGTACAGTAATACCCCTGCCGGCCAGCTCTGCCGGCCGGCAAGGTACAGTACAGTAATGGCTAGGCCATTACGGAGATAGAGGGGGAAGGGACAAGAGGGTCCTGCCAACCTTGCTTTAGTGACAGATCACCCGCAGCCAAGAACTTTGTCTTAGCCTAAGGGAGATCTAAGGGAAAGGGCCAGCACAGTAGTATAATACCTGCCAGCTTCCAGAGCACCAAAGCAAGGAAGGCGTTGCTACTCCCAAGGGAAGATTTATCCTCCCCGAGAACAGCAACAGGACTTAGTCTGGTCGATCACACAAGAAGGAATCATAACTTACAGAAACCTTCGATAGTGACATAAGGGAGCTAAGCTCCCTTTGTAAGTGTTAGGTCAGCGAGGGAGACTCTGCCCCAAGCCAGACAACACGGACTCAGACTAAAAACTCTGTTGTTCTGTCCCTCTTTGAACCAGACTTTGCTGGAACAGGAAGGTACAGTAACACCCTAGTATAGTTTTATCGAAAATAAATTCGGAAAAAACCACTTAGGGATAAGCCTAAGGCTTAAACAGAGGGAAAGGGATTGCATACCTTCTCCGAAGAAAAGAAAGCAACCGGGGAGTATAATAAAGTATACTAAGGCTCCATAAGCAATTAGCCTAGGCACCAAGAGAATCGATTACCTAATTCACCGAAACTCTCACGTATACTATCTTGGAAATATTCCACACAGTCTAAAATGTATAAAATATAGCCTAAAGCTTCAATAAAATTTTAATTACACTCGGAAAAACCCAAATCATGCATTAAGTACTAGGACCAAACGACTAGGCTACATGGCCTAGCGTAGGCCAGAATGGCGAATACTTCGCCAAATAATACTAAGCACGAAAGGAAATCCTATGTAAAGCTAAATAGCTAAATTTTATTAAGCAAAACAACCAGGAATGTCACTCTGACTAACTAATTTATACCTAGCGAGTGACAGTGTCCAGGACACCTCTGGTAGGCTGCGGCTCTTGTATCAAAGATTAATCCTATTAATCACTCAAAATTTTACCAAGAGCCTACATTTATACATAACAGACACTATACTCAACTTATCCGAGGTCAACGAAGACGAAGAAGCCATGAAAAGCTGAATAAATCCAAGATTTGCGAGAAAAACAGGAAAAAACACCGAGTTGTTAAGCTACGCAAAAAGGAATACAGATGGCGCCAGGATTGGCGCCAGGCACGCATACAAATCGGGGGATAGGGAAGCCTTGGGAGCGGCTCCCCTTTTTCTTTCCCGAATTCGTATCTAGTCAATCTCCCTCCTACGAGACGAATCTCTGTTCAGGTCGTAGATTGCCATGTGACGTGTCTAGAATACGTCCTCTGATATGTCGCGATATCCCTTTCACGAGGGATACTCGCTCCAGGAGTTAGAATTCTGGTACCTTAAGGTAAATTCTCTGGGAATATCGCCGTAGTTATAATATACCCTAGGAAGCTACCCTATAGGAACTTCCATCAGGACGACATGGCTTGAGCCCAAAATATATATATATATATATATATATATATATATATATATATATATATATATATATATATATATATATATATATATATATATATATATATATATATATATATATATTATAGGGAGAC
>NC_090725.1:321715861-321718361 GCF_036898095.1 Palaemon carinicauda | reverse complement strand
TTAAATTATTACACAGAAGGTAATTCATAAATACATAAAGGATGTCTTCCAAGTGGCGTATCACTGTAATGACTGGCATATGTGTTTGTTCATTAGAAATAAAGAAATGTTTGATTGAAAATGAAATGTTGGATTGATACAATTAGTCTTGTATTTCAGTCAGATTTCAAGGCAATTTCCAAAGATATATTCTGATTCGTTGGGATTTACATGCCTCATCTCTCTCTCTCTCTCTCTCTCTCTCTCTCTCTCTCTCTCTCTCTCTCTCTCTCTCTCTCTCTCTCCTTGAACACCATAAGGTTCTTATTGTTACGAGAAAAGTTTTTGACATCAACAATGAAGGGTTGTAAAACTAAACAAAATTCTAAAATAATGGGAAAAGCTTCGGTTTTTTGCAGTTTATTTGATATTCTCTAAGCAAAATAAAGCATTTTACCACACCACCCAACACACCTCACCCCCTCCTCTCTCTCTCTCTCTCTCTCTCTCTCTCTCTCTCTCTCTCCTCCTCTCTCTCTCTCTCTCTCTCTGGAGAATAACTAACCTACATACGTACATGACAAGAAAACACTAAAAGACAAGGTAAGACTGAAAACTGTGAATTCTCTCTCTCTCTCTCTCTCTCTCTCTCTCTCTCTCTCTCTCTCTCCGGCCAGAAGTAAATAAGGAATAGTGTTGTCTTAACTCTTCGCTTTGGGCAGGCAAGCTGGTTTTCAGCGCTTTAAACCAGGCAGGCAAAAGATCTTACCCAATTTCCAGTTCGGCTGGATTGCTGGATGGGTTGGCGGTTTAAGCTCTCATTCGCCTTACGTTAAGGCATTAAAAGAAGTTTTGAGACGATCTGACGAAAATTAAATGGTATTTCACTTGAGGTAATGTTGCGGGGAAGTAAACTCGTGTTTTCTCTGGGTCATTTGGATATCATAAATCCTGGACTCTTTCGTTGCTTCTTTTCTTATTTCATTATTTTATTGAACAGGCTGACATAAGTCTTTTTATAGTTCATATATGACATATCTGTTTTGATGTTGTTACTGTTCTTTAAATGAATTATTGTTAATTTGTTCTCGTCTTTTATTTATTTCCTTATTTTCTCTCCTCGCTGGGCTATTTTTCCCTGCTGGAGCCCTTGGCCTTATAGCATCTTGCTTTTCCAACTAGGGATGTACCTTGGCTAGTAATAATAGTAATAATAATAATAATAATAATAATAATAATAATAATAATAATAATAATAATAATAATAATAATAATAATAATCCCTTCTTTGGGATTTACGACTAAGCTTAAGTCATTTCTAATGGTTTCATTAGGTAGTTCTCTCTGTTATCTCTTGAGGAATAATCTTATTAATTTTTGTTAATAAGAAGTTCCTCAACTTAAAGATATTTGGAGATATAAACACAAATCCAAGTAAAATTATAAATCTCAGATGTGGATTCAAAAGTTTATAATGAATTACTCTGATACAACTATATTATATAATTTAATTCAGTAAGCAATGCAACCTTTGTAATATAAAATGCAACTATTTGTTGCCTTTTGCAGCTGAAAATCGTAGACAGGTGAGTAAGGTGAAGCCTAACCTAGGCCAAAATTTAACAAAATTCGAATTACAAACAGCTTCTTGGCCCCTATTAAGTTTGTAAGTTGAGTACTTTCTGTACTTTCTCGTTTGCTGTAAATTATTAGCAGCTACTTTATATCTAATACGAAGTCTATCTCCGTTGTTGAATCAAATAAGTTTCATTGCCATAGAAGGTAATCTCATGACTTGGTTAGAAATGAGAAACTAAACAAAACTGGTTCACGCATTAAGCATTTTTTATATTTATGATTGTTTTATAATTCTAGACATTCATTTCACTTGATTCCTGTTATAAGATTCTATGATTTTAGCTAAAAATAGATTTTTTATTGTTAATCTATTTATTGTTTCAAAGTTTCTTTTATTAGACGATTCTTTTTTTCATCCTTTGCCTATTTATGAAAATCAGTCACCTGAATAAATTTATTGAAAATGATGTAAACGCAATCCGTAAATATTTTTTAAATACCCTATTTTGGAACTCTTACTTTCCTCTGTGTTTCCGTCGCTTTAAATTTGTTTCCTAGTGTTTTAAAATGCTTCGTAGAGACAAAAATTACTGCCAGAACCTTGCTCAGACATTTATAATGTTTAAATTCTTCTAGAAGACTAAAATTACTGCCATATGTTTGCGAAGACTACATCTATACCATCAAAAACGCTTCCAAAAGACTAAAATTACGACCTAAACCCGATCCTTTTGAAATACTTCTTATTGGATCCCAGTCCTATCAGATAATTGTAAATCCTTCTCTTCATTGCATTTGTCCACGAATAGTTTGCGGTTTCTTCAAAGAAACATATCCTTTAAAATCTAAAGCCAGATTCTGCCATATTATTCCTTTAACTATTTCCTTAAAAAAACCAAATGCCAAATACTGCATTATTCCTTTAACTATCTCCTTACCCTGT
>NC_090725.1:321708361-321710861 GCF_036898095.1 Palaemon carinicauda | reverse complement strand
TCTTGTGAACTTGTCATGTCCTGTTGCCTTGAGGTTTTGTATATAAGGAGAGTGTTCCACAACAATATAACTCAGTCGTTTCCAATCTGCCTTTGATTTCACAACTCCTCTCTCGGCCCGTCACATTGGTCACCCCGGAAGTCGACTCGCTTCCACCGCCTTCCATCCCCACCCCCTCGCCCCTTCATCGTTGGTACTATGGCGGACTCTACGGCAGTTGGTGCTGCGGCCGCTCCATTCAAACTTTCATCGTTTGCCAGCGGAGAGGCGTTTGCTTGGTTTCAGAGCGCAGAAGTCCAGTTTCGTATCAGGGGCGTGACTCGCTCAACCACCAAAGTGGATTATGTTCTCGCGGCAATACCCGAGGACACCTTCCCAGAAATATCCGACTGGCTTTGTGAACAAGGAGACACCCCAATAGCGTATGACGACCTCAAATCATACCTTCTGCAGCAGTACTCGCTGTTGCCAGCCGCCCGTATAGCAAAGCTTTTTCAGCTCTCGCAACAACCGTTGGGGGACCAAAGGGCTTCGCTTGCCCTCAGGGAAATGACCAGTATCGCTCGTCTTCAACCTGCCGCAGACGGCTCTCCTCGTGAGGTGAACCTACTCCGTGCCCTTTGGATACGCCGTTTACCTGAACCTGTGCGCGCTGCCATACCCGATGTCGATAGTTTACCCATAAAGGACTTGATGACCAAAGCCGACGCCCTTATGGACAGCCACTTCAAGACCTCCATCAACGCCTCCACCCCTGACGACGAGGATGCCTATTCAACGTCAACCGAAGCTGACATGAATGCCGTAGGACATACACCCAGAAATCGCTCGCGCCCCAACGAACGACTTCTACAGCCACTTACCACCTCCCATCCACCGCAGTTTTGCTACTACCACTTCAGATTCGGGGCAACCGCGAAGAAATGTGCCAAAGATTGTCAGTGGCCAAAAAACGTGTAAGTAGGCCATCGCTTGTGGCGGTGGCCTCCCATGTTTCTAATCTTTTCTTTTTACAGGATGCAGGAACGGGCGTGCGATTTTTGGTAGACACGGGTGCTTGTCGTTCTCTTTTGCCAAGGAAACTCTTCAAGGCACAACGTAGTCTGTCTACATCTGCCGACGTCTGCTTGGTAGCTGCCAACGGATCTGCGATACCCACCTACGGTTACGAGACCCTCACATTATCGTTCGGAAAGGGTAAATTCAATTGGAAGTTTCTCGTTGCTGACGTCACAATGCCAATCCTAGGTGCGGATTTCCTCTCTCATTTCCACCTTCTGGTCGATGTCGCCCACCGACGATTGGTCAACGCAGACTCGTACTTGTCGACACCTCTTCAACCCGCCCCCTCTAACCTCGCTCTCCACATCAGCGCACCCACGGATGCCTACGCCCACCTCCTCACGTCGTACCCGGAAGTTTTCCGTCCAGAACTTCGCCAAACGCCCACGGTTCCTGCCAAGCACGGTATTTATCACCATATCAAGACGACGGGACCCCCAGTCTTCGCAAAATTCAGACGTCTGGCACCGGAACGATTGGCAGCCGCCAAACATCGTTCTGAAGAAAGACGGCTCCCTCCGTCCGTGCGGGGATTATAGGCGCCTGAACATGCAAACAGAACCGGATCACTACCCCCTCCCAAACATTGCCGATGTAACCTCCTACCTGCACAAAGCAAAGGTTTTCTCTACGCTCGACCTCCTGAAGGGGTATTATCAGGTGCCTATGAACCCAGAAGACATCCCCAAGACCACCATCACCACTCCGTTTGGCACATACACCTTCAATTACTCCTATTTTGGCCTTCGTAATGCTGGGGCAACGTTTCAACGTCTCATGGATGGCATCTTAGGGGACCTCCCTTTCTGTATATGTTATGTGGACGACATACTTGTGTTCTCCTCCTCAAAAGAGGAACACCTCCATCACCTGTGCATCCTGCTCGACCGCCTGCAATAAAACGGCCTTGTAGTCCGGTACGACAAGTGTACCTTTGGCGCCAACGAAGTGTCGTTCTTGGGGCACCGTATCACTCCTGAAGGAGTCCATCCCCTCCCTGAGAAGGTAGCAGCCGTTCAGAATTTCCCCACGCCCTCGACCGTCAAAGCTCTGCAGGAATTCTTGGGCATGATCAACTATTATCACTGCTTTCTGCCAGCCATTGCCGCCACTCTTGCTCCCCTCTACGCCTCCCTCAAGGGCAAGCCAAAGGACTTGAAGTGGGGTCCCCTTCAAGAAGCGGCCTTCTGCAATGCAAAGAAGGCCCTATCAACTGCTGCGGCTCTCACTTTTCCTATCCCACGCGCCCCTCTCCTTCTCTCCACCGTTGCCAGCGACGTCGCTATTGGTGCAGTACTCGAGCAAGTGGTCAAAGGCTCGCCCCGCCCATTGGCCTTCTTCAGCAGAAAACTGTCCAAGGCAGAATCGGGTTATTCTACCTTCGATCGAGAATTGCTGGCGGTGCACTTGGCTGTCCGTCACTTTCGCCATTTCTTAG
>NC_090725.1:321688361-321698361 GCF_036898095.1 Palaemon carinicauda | reverse complement strand
ATTTCATATAAAATCACATTTTATTTTTCGTAAATACCGATGACAGTCATTCATCTGCCTTATTTACGTAAGAAAATATCTCACCGGTAAACGTCCATTATACACCTATTTAAAAGTGCAATATTAATAAGCCCTGTTTCCCCCACGTCTCCGTTAACATGCGAGTCAAACTCAGAGAGCGTCGACAGAGATGTGACCCCAAGCAATGTCACCAGTACACTGACTGGCTGCTCTGCTGGCCCTCTTTGGCAGAGGGATGTGGCACAGACAGACGCGCACGACACCCTCCTACCCCCTTCACTTCTCTCTCCTTGTCCTAACCCCCTAAAACATGCCTATTAAATTTGTATACGATTGTTTTGAAGTCTCAAAGCGAAGTATATAACGTTTTGTGGTTAATGTTAATAAGAATTTTTTATTACATTTCCTTACAATCTCTCTCTCTCTCTCTCTCTCTCTCTCTCTCTCTCTCTCTCTCTCAGGAGAGCTTTCCCGGTCATTGAATGTTCAGTAAATGATATTGATATATATAAGTACAGGAAAAAATAACTATTTTGCCCTTAACCCCTTTAGAAAATCCTATATATATATATATATATATATATATATGTATGTATATATATATATATATACAGAGAGAGAGAGAGAGAGAGAGAGAGAGAGAGAGAGAGAGCCTTACCTTATCTTATTTTGCCTTATTTTTTGTTTGGGTTCCCCTAGGTCCCTCAGTGTGAGGCACCTCGTATATCCACCAGAGAGTTGCTAATGCATCTTCCAGTCTTGGATGGTCGGGAATGCATCTTAGGTATTTATCAAGCTTATTCTTAAACACATCTACGCTCACTCCTGATATGTTTCTTAGATGAGCTGGCAGCACATTAAATAGTCGCTGCATTATCGATGCTGGTGCGTAGTGGATTAATGTCCTGTGCGCCTTTCTTAGTTTACCTGGTATATTTTTTGGCACTATTAATCTACCTCGGCTTGCTCTTTCTGATATTTTTAGCTCCATGATGTTTTCAGTAATTCCTTCTATTTGCTTCCATGCTTGTATTATCATGTAGCGTTCTCTTCTCCTTTCTATACTGTATAGTTTTAAAAATTGCAGTCTTTCCCAGTAGTCAAGGTCCTTAACTTCTTCTATTCTAGCAGTATAGGACTTTTGTACACTCTCTATTTGCACAATATCCTTTTGGTGGTGTGGGTACCATATCACATTGCAGTACTCGAGTGTACTACGTACATAAGTTTTGTAAAGCATAATCATGTGTTCAGCTTTTCTTGTTTTAAAGTGTCTGAATAACATTCCATTTTTGCTTTACATTTAGCCAACAGTGTTGCTATTTGGTCGTTGCATAACATATTCCTATTCAACATTAAGCCAAGGTCTTTAATTGCTTCCTTGTTTGTGATTGTCTCATTATTAGGTCCCTTGTATGCATATACCATTCCTTCTCTGTTTCCAAAATTTATTGATTCGAATTTATCGGAGTTAAATACCATCCTATTTATCTCCTCCCTCTTTGTAGTGAGTTCCTATCTTCATCACAAGTAATTTCTCTACTTATTCGTGTCATCGGCGAAACTTCTCACTACGGAGTTTTCAACATCACAGTCTATGTCTGAGATCATAATAACAAACAGCAGTGCAGCTAATACCGTACCTTGTGGCACACCAGATATTACCTGGGCTTCATCTGATTTCTCATCATTTGCAACCACTATCTGTTTTCTGTTTTGCATGAATTCTTCTACCTATTTTCCTATCTTTCCCACAATATTATGCTTTCTCATTTTTTTCTCTAATATATTATGGTCTACCTCGTCAAAGGCTTTTCCAAAATCTAGATAGATCACATCTGTGTCTTTTTCATTTATCATATTTTTGTGTATGTTTTCATAGTGTGCTATCAGTTGGGTCTGTGTACTTTTTTCAGGCACAAAACCGTGTTGACCTATATTAAACAAATTATTTTTAACCAAATGGTTCATTATTTTCTTTTTTATTACCCTCTCTTACACTTTCATAATATGTGATATTAGACTAACAGGTCTATAATTTCTTGCCTCTAGTCTTGATCCACTTTTGAAGATAGGGGTTATATAATCTAATTTATGTTTAACATATATCTCGCTCATATCTACACTTTGTCTTAACAGTATTGAAAGCGGCTTCGCGAGTGTTTGCAGTTTTTTTAACAAAATTGCTGGAACTCCATCTGGTCCGGCTGCCGATCCCTTTTTAATTTCGTTTATAGCCTTGACAATATCTGCTTCATTAATATCTATATCCGTTAGATATTCAACATTTTCTTCTCTCATTTCTGTTTCATTATTCTCATTCGCAATTCTTGGCGTGAACTCACTCTTATATTTTTCTGCTAATATGTTGCATATTTCCTTTTTTTTCATTCGTTAGTCGTCCTTCAATTCTTAGAGGGCCTATTTCTAATCTCCCTTTAGTCATCTTTTTTGCATAAGAGTAAAGTACTTTGGGGTTTCTTTTTATATTTTGAAGTGTCCTTTCTTCTAAGTCCCTTTTTTCATTTTCTTTCGACTGTATAATCTTTTGTTCTACATTTTCTATCTTACATTTTATTTCCATCATTTTCCACACATTTTTTTCTTTCGCAAGATTTTTCTTCCACTTTCTAATTTTCTGAAATAAGATCCTTCTGTCTCTTGGTATGCACGTCTTCTGTTTATTGTTTTTTTTTTCGGTAGATATTTTTCAACAATTTTCTCCAGTATTTTGTACAGTATGTCCGTATTTACCTGTATATTATCACTTACAAATACATTTTTCCATTCTTCATTCAGTTCTTCATTTATTTCTGACCATTTTATATTCTTACTGTAAAAATTATATTTTCCATATCCTTCCCAAAGTTTTGTGCTTTTATTTATTCTGCGATCATTTGCTTTGGAATGGACTATCAATTCTATGACATTGTGGTCTGAAATTCCCGTGTCATACACTATTATTTCTTTAACATAATTCACCTCATTCACAAATACTAGATCTAGGACATTTTCCTTTCTTGTTGGAATGTGGTTTATTTGTTGCATATTATGTTTTAATAGCATATCTTGAAGCTTTACAAATTGCCTCTTATCTTCTGCGCTACTATTACTCTCTTTTTTATATACATACATACAACCACTTTCTTCTATCCATTCTTTCCAATCAACGAAAGGAAAGTTAAAATCTCCGGATAGGAGTATATTCCAGTCTTTATGGTTTCTACATATATCATCTATTTTTTCTATTATTATGTCAAACTCCTTAGTATTTGGGGGTCTGTAAACTACAATATTCACTAGTTTTTCAAATTCAAATTCTACCGCAAACAATTCACATTCTGTGATGCTGTATTTTTTATAGACTTTTCCTTGATTTATGTCTCTTCCATATATTGCGATTCCCCCTTGATTCCTATTATTTTCTGTCTGATCTATAAGTTTGGAAACGCTTTATCTGGTCATCACTGCCAGTCTCTTGGGAATACTATGTTTCACTTATATTTAATATATCTATTTTTTCAATTTGAGTTAGTTCTTCTAAGAACTCTATTTTCCTTTTAGAGTTACTCGTGACTAAACCCTGTGCATTCATCACTATTATGGTTTGTGTTTCATTCCCATTATTTAATATTGGTAATAATATGGATTCTCCCATGCTTCCTTCCCGTTCTCATATGATGTTCTTTTCTTCATTTCCCGGAATTCTGCCATTAAAAAATCAAACTTTTCTATTATGTTTGCTCTTTCGTCTTCATATTTATTTTTGTGTATACCTGCAATTATCCCCATATCTGCACCAACCCCTGGCATTATAGATGCATTCTTTGTAGTTGGGCTCTAAATGTGCATATTTGGGTTGAAAGGCCTCATATCTTGGGGCTTTTAGTTCATAGCGCGGCATATACACGGCCTGCTTTTTTGTTTCTTTTTTTTTTGTTTCATTTTTGCTTTCATTTTTCTTTTCAGTTTGCTGAGTTTTCTTACTCTCATTCATGGTTGCAGGATGCATATATCGACATTTTTTGTTGAAACTACATCCTTTTCCTTCTTTTAGGTTTTTGCATACTTTCGGATGGAGATCTCTGCATTCGTCTCCATATCCGTCTAAATACGCACATTTACCATATATTTCATGATTATGACATATCTTTGGATGCTTGTAGTAGCATTTTTCGCCAAATTTGCAATTCCCTCTTTTCAGCAAATTGTAGACTATATCTTTCTTTTCTTTTTTTTTCTTGTTCTTGCTCTTCCCTAAAAGTATGTAGGTCCGGGTAGAGTCTCTTAGGTCTATTATTTGTTTCCATCTGATAATTTATTTCTTCATAAGTATGTTGTTGGATGGCATCATAAGTTATATCAATGATTTCCTCTGCATCCTTACACATATCCTGTTCATTTTTCTCTTCTTCTTCTTCTTCTTCTTCTTTTTCTTTATCTTCAACTATTTGCAGATTTAGTCTCGACTTAATTATATTTTCTATCCAGACTAAGCATGTTGAGCAGAATACCTTTGTGTCTTTATTTTTTATTTTTTGCTGTATTTTAGCACATGTAGGGTGTGTTGGAACATGGCAGGCATCACATTTTCTAATCAATTGTTGAGGATTATTAATGGAATACCATATCTTACATGTATTACACCATTTTGGCATTCTTTTTTCCAATGCATGAATCAGCATATTCAATATATTGGACTTCTTATTGTGCTTTGATGGAATGTGTTGATTGATGTAAACTTTCTTTATAAGTCTCTTTATCACTTGGATCTTCTTAGGAATTTCTTGTATTATTTCGCTGATGTTTTCCGCAGATGTGCTCCAGTTTATTGGATCGTATTGTTTCAATATGTCTGCGAATATTTTTCCGTCACACTGGTTGGAGTTACTAGTGACCTCTGTTATCAGACAGTCAAGCTCTTGTTTCGCCAACTCATGGAATTTACTTTTGCTGAGTCTAGCGATATCTCTCCAAGCCTTGCCTGTATTGTACATAGCCATCTTGATTAGATTTTTAGTAATTCACAAGATAACTATTCTATGCTGACGTTTTATCCTACTTTTCTGACCTCAAACTAATCACCGACTATTCACGAAAACTTGTAGCTATATTGCAAACGATAGCCTTTTGTTATCCGCGTTAAATCAGGATATTTTTAGAGACGCACAAGTGTATTCACTCACCGGCACACAGATACAACTCGAGAGAGAGAGAGAGAGAGAGAGAGAGAGAGAGAGAGAGAGAGAGAAGAAAATTATATAAAATATCAACTTTTTGGTTAAAGAGACTTTAAGACGACTGACGTCCAGAAAGAGCTTCAAGGCCATTATTATTATTATTATTATTATTATTATTATTATTATTGTTATTATTATTATTATTATTGGCAAAGCTACAACCCTAGTTGAAAAAGCAAAACGCTATAAGCCAAAGGGCTCAAACAGGGAAAAATAGCCCAGTGAGGAAAGGAAATTAGTAAATAGATAAATTATTTGAGAAGTAATAAACAATTGAAATAGAATATTTAAAAAACAGTAACAGCATTAAAACAGATCTTTAACATATAAACAATAAAAAAAGAGACTTATATTTGCCTGTTCAACATAAAACCCTTTGCTGCAAGTTTGAGCTTTGAAAGTTCGATCGATCAAACTAACCAATAAGGATGATCATTACACAACTTGGTCACATCTGGAATAAACCAAACTCTAAAAAGGGAGAACATGGGATCATTGCCCACCAAGTGATGCGATCCAAAGACCAAATAAGTAACTTCCAATTGGTATGAACCTACCCAGACAAGACTGGGTAGCAATACACAAAGCAAAGAGCATAGTAGGGGTGGGAGTAATAACTACATGTGGCAGGTCTCGCCCACCAGTGAGCGCACCTATAGACGACTAATGAAAATGATGGGGCATATCCTTTTGTGTTTGTCAACCAGGGACCGTTTGTACTGACAAGGACCTACTGCATGGTAACGAAGATGACAAACAAAGGATTTTGTAATGACGTGATAAGATATATGCACAACCAATAAATAAATAAATAAATATATATATATATATATATATATATATTCTTTTATTTTTATATTGCACTTTCATTATAGAGGTACAGTAGTAATTTTTTTTTTTTTTTTTTTTTTTTTTTTATTCAACTGATGTCTCGGTAACCCCCGTTCTACAAGCAAACATGCCAATTAATGGTCTCGTAGCAGATGACGCTATGACATAGTTGTTTATGCAGTATATATCTATTTTCTCATATTTTGTTGATATTTTGTAAAAAAGCAATATATTGATAATGACTTTGTTGCCTGAGTTACGAAATAATACAAACAGACGTTTGCTGAATAGGGCCTTAGAAAAAAACTTGTTGGTTGATTGCAGTATAACCAATTTGCAGAAAGGTAACTAGACCTAGAATCACATAAACAGTAGCAAAATTATTCCACCTGAAAGAATGTCTAGATTTCTTTAATCAATAATTACATTTTGTTGGAAAATTTCTAGGCTATATGAGGAATTTTGGAAATAATACTAGAATTTTACCTATTTAACAAAATTTTATGCACCTTTAGTAACGCTGCTTTCATGTAAACAATACTTGAAACACCAAACACTCTTGACTTTTTCGTGTAGTTGTGATGGAAACTAAGACTGGTTTAGTGGTTTCTTATATGAATATGTAATAAAATTGGGATAATTGGCATATAGCTAATTATAATTAACTTTAACATTTCATTATTCACCCAAAATAAGAAAAATTACTGTACAAGAGAATAATCACGCTAGAGTCGCTGACTGGGGATTTGTGCTGAGAAATTTTTAAAATCCTCATTTTTTTTTCTAAAACTGCCTTGCTAATTTGATGGTGCGTCTTACCACTTGTAGCGTCTTATGACACGGGAAACACGGTATATATATATATATATATATATATAAATATATACATATATATATATATATATATATATGTATATATGTGTGTGTGTTTGTGTGTGTTTACAATTGCATATATGTACATGCATTACACACACACACTCACACACACACACACACACATATATATATATATATATATACATATATATATATGTATATGTATATATATACATATATATATATATATATATATATGTATATATATATATATATATATATTACATACATACATATATAACCATACATAATGTTCATACATAATACATATACTGTATATGTCATTGTGTGTTTGTTTATGTGTGCATATAGGTGTATGGCCAAGCTGGAACCCCGTCATAGATAAGATCAAAGGAAGCTGATGTTTTCTGTAAGTAGCCCACTTTTAGGACGGCCTCAAAAGAGGATAATGGTAACATTGGGGATGTCTTTCCTATCCCTCGGGAATATCCTTTGTATCTCTTAAATAGAAGGTCACAGGATCTTTGAAAAAAAAAAATAATCAGTCAGATATCCTGAAAACATAATAATTTTTTCTTGATTTCCTAACATTTCATGTCGTTATTTTTCACCAATTATTATTATTATTATTATTATTATTATTATTATTATTATTATTATTATTATTATTATTATTATTATTATTATTATTATTATATACTAGGGCACGCTATTTTATCTTACTTCCCCTCCTCTTGTACTTTTTTATAGTTTTTTTATAGTTTATATATGAAAGATCTTTTGTATTATTGTTGCTGTTCTTAAAAGGATTTATTTCAACTGTTTATTACTTCTCTTGTAGTTTAGTTATTTTTTTTGTTTCCTTTCCTAGCAGGGATACTTTTTCCTGTTTGGGCCCTCGGGCTTATAGCATCCACCTTTTCCAACTAGCGTTGTAGCTTCGCAATTAGTAATAATAATAATAATAATAATAATAATAATAATAATAATAATAATAATAATAATAATAATAATAATAATAATAATAATGAAAGGTTAAAAAAAGAATTACATTTAAAAGGAAATCTGCTTAGAAAAAAACTGGCAAGACTAAATATAATATTATTTGTTTTTATTTTCGGGCTGAGGGGAGGGGGGGGGGGGGGTGACGGGTGTTTAAGAGAAAATGTTTGCTCCAGAATACTGAAATAACCACTATATCAAGTTATATAAAATAATTGAGAGGTAAATCAATTCAACGATGCAAAGAATCTATTGTCATTTAATAGACCTAAATTATATTTTAAAAGCTTCTTTGTATATCCGTCTTGTTTGAAAAGTTATTTATATTATATCTCATTCTACAATTTCTGGTAACCTATATGAATTATATAATTAATTTCTGGACTTATCTTAGTGCTTCTTCTATTAATAAGATTTTAGACAAAATTTATGTTTTCTATTACATGCTAACTAAGACCTGAAGTTGATTTGGGATATGCAATTCGTTTGATTGAAGCAAGACGATTAAGTGATATGAAAGTTTCATCTCACACTTTGACGGACCGTCAACATAAGGAAGAGCCCATGTCACACGAAATGTTTGGCAATCGTGAACGAAAGATTTCATAAACGAATAATTTTCCACAGTTATTTCAAATTATATTTCGCGGCTTCAGTATAAAATTTTCGTTTGTTTAAAATTCATTGTATTCATTTTTTTTTTCTTTTTTTTAATTAAACGAATAGATTTTCACTGTCATTTCAAATTATAATTCATGGCTTCATTATATAATTTTCGTTTGCTTAAAGTCTTTTGTATTTTATTTTGTTTTTAATTGGAAATACTAATTAATCGGATGACGATTTTTCTAAGCATATCAATAAGTGGTCTTTAAACCTTTAAACCTCTCCCGCTTCACGGCCTCAATGGATGTGGCGTTCGAATCCCACTGCACTTTCTTCCTTGTTGGAAACCATGGGCTTTTAGCATCCTGCTTTTCCAACAAGCGTTGTAGCTTAGAAAGTAATAATAATAATAATAATGATAATAATCATAATAATAATAGTAATTATTATTATTATTATTATCATTATTATTATTATTATTATTATCATAATGATAATAATACTATTAATAATAATAATAATAATAATAATAATAATAATATTAATAATAATAATAATAATGATAATAATGATAATAAAATAATGATAATTATTATTATTATTATTATTATTATTACTTTCTAAGCTACAACGCTTGTTGGAAAAAAAGGATGCTATAAGCCCAGGGTCTCCAACAAGGAAGAAAGTACAGTAGGATTCGAACGCCACATCCATTGAGGCCGTGAAGCGGGAGAGGTTTAAAGGTTTTAAAGGCCACTCATGAGTGGCAGAGGCAAGGAACAGGGATATTGCCCCATCAAGCATTACAATGCCCTAGAGACATACCATATATACATAAGATCAACGCCCACGGCCCCTCTCCACCCAAGATAAGAACAAGGAGGGCCAGGCAATGGCTGCTGATAACTCAACAGGTAGATATATAGGCTCAATATGTTTAAACGTTGATTATAAGTGTTGTAGCGTATCTTACAAAGTATTGAATCGTGTATACCTTACCTCAAGACTGGTGACCTCACAAGAATGGTGAGGTTGCAGTTGCAATGACCAAAGAAACTAACGAGTTTGAGCGGGACTCGAACCCCAGGGACGTTACTAAATCGGTCACGAATATTCTATGTCTATAAGCGTTTTATTTCCATTAAGGGAAGGAAGTGCTTAGGGATGCAAAAGCTATATCCCTTTGGGGCGTGAAGCGGGGGAGGTTGGGCAAGATGAAGGGTTGTTGAAAGGGGGCTGGGGGACAAGGACCTCCTTGCTGGGGGAGGGGATTTACTGCGCAAGCCTTTGTAGCCTTAGCAGCATTGGATACCGATAGATATCCTGAAACTTTTGTTTGGTGTTAACGTTTGGAAAGCGCAGCAGTTGTAGACAAAATAGGAAAATAGTGGATTTTTCGTCTTTACAAAAATAGGGGTTTCATCTGTATGGGAGGTTCATCTTCCATAACATACATTCCCTTC
>NC_090725.1:321678361-321683361 GCF_036898095.1 Palaemon carinicauda | reverse complement strand
TAATTATAAACCTTGTCCAATTTGATTACCAAATCTTTTATGGAGGATAAAAAAAAAGAAAATGTAATTTTATCCCTAATTTCCGTACAATTAGTAACTTCCAAAAGAGATAGAGGAATTGGAAATGTATCTGAAGTTTTTCTTAATTATAGTGATTATAACTACATCCTGATT
Source organism: Palaemon carinicauda (assembly GCF_036898095.1). NCBI lineage: Eukaryota > Metazoa > Arthropoda > Malacostraca > Decapoda > Palaemonidae > Palaemon > Palaemon carinicauda. The sequence continues at coordinate 321,683,187 of NC_090725.1, read as the reverse complement.
ACGACGAAAATGAGATTCGATTTTACAATCTATAAAGTCTAATTATTAACATTATTGCGATAATTTTTTTTTTTTTTTTTTTTTTTTTTTTTTTTTTTTTTTTTTTTTTTTTTTTTTTTTGCATATATTTGGTTAGACCCCTTTCAAGGTCACAAATTCTTTTCAGAACATTCTCTGTATAAGCCAGAAGCAATAAAAGAGACTACTGGCCTTCAGAATTATAAACTGTTCTTAATTCGTTATTATTATTATCATTATCATAAGTATTTATGTCATCGTTATTATTATTATTATTATTATTATTATTATTATTATTATTATTATTATTATTACTTCCTAAGCTACAACCCTAGTTGGAAAAGCAGTTGCAACATTAAAATAAATATTTCCTATACAATCTAAAAAAGAAACTCTAACAAAACCAGAAGAAGAGAAATAAGATAGAATAGTGTGCCCGATTGTACCCTCAGGCAATAAAACTAATCCAAGATGGTGGAAGACCATGGTACAGAGGCTATGTCACTACCCAAGACTAGAGAGCAATGGTTTGATTTTCGAGTGTCTTTTTCCTAGAAGAGTCGCTTACCATAGCTGGAGAGTCTCTGCTAACCTTACCAAGAGTAGGGTAGCCACTGACAATTTTATTTGAAAAGACATTAAAGGCGCTGGTGACATTCAAGAACGCTAAAATAAAAAAAAAAAGTAAATGTAGAAAAGCTCAGCACTTGCTAGAAGTCATCATTATCTGATGAAGAGATTTTTTTTATTATACTTTCATCGCCCATGAAATTCAATTTCTAGATAAATGGATTTATCACATCTTGAAATAAAAACAAAATTAAGAGACGTTTAATTGAAAGAAAAATATTTTTTGTTTTGTTTTTACGATTTTTTTATATATCGTTGGAATAACATTACTGGGCAATGTAACTGTTCTTGTTGTTGTTACTGTTGATGATATTTATTGTTATTATTATTATTATTATTATTATTATTATTATTATTATTATTATTATTGCTGTTGCTGTTCTTATTTAAGGAAGTAAAAACGTAAAACGTAAAATGGTTACTCCAGTAATTATAAAGACGTTAGATGAATTAAACTAATTATCAAGAGGATAATTAAGCTCTTACTAAGACGGTAGACTAGGTACTAATTAATAAAGGATTCCTTTGGAATCCTGACCTATTCCAGGCTCGAGAGATTCCTATTTTTATTTTATAAGTCCTAAAAGATTTCTCGGAGGTTCCGTCAACAATAAAATCTATTTTTGAAACTTGACTATTAGGCATAATCAAATAATGAATAGTTTCCAGTAAGAAGCTTATATGGAATTTTTAAGAATTGAGGACTTAGGCGGCCGTTACTGGTAAAGGGAATATTAATGCTATATATATATATATATATATATATATATATATATATATATATATATATATATATATATATATATATATATATATATATATATATATATATATATACTTAATGGATTCTTTTAACTAACATTGAACCAAGAAACAGGTTTACTAACATGCATACATTTACAAAAGAAATGGTGATAAGGTTTATTCCACAACTGATTTACTCCCTGGAACGCCCTTATTAACAAACACAAATTTTCATATAGATGACGCAACACAGTCAAACGAAAAAATATGACCCTTTTATTTTTCATTATTCGATTTTTCTATGTTGATTACGCTGATTATAGTAACATCAAATTACACCATAGTCATGCACCTTCTGGCATATAACTCTTAATCCTTAAATGATTTGAATCTGTAATGAATAATGATATTCTTCATTCAAGGAAATTCCATTTGCCAACGTTGTTCCAAACTCGTCCTACTAACCAAAACTATGCTGATGATTGTTACCTTGGTCACTTATACAGGGACATGGCCTATCATCCATCTGTTCTGATGATGAAAGGAAATGCTAAATACTTTTGTAAGTAAACTCAGGTTGCTTCAGAGCGCATATGAAAAATTCACACCATTAGGCCTATTCGGTAAAAATATTCCTTCCTAATAAGGAAACGATCATTGGACAATTTACCAACTACCAATTCTCTAGCCTTTACCTTCTTACCTTACTTTTTTTACTCACGTGGTTTCGAAATAATTGACTATATTAGATGGGACAAGGTACATCTGATGCCATCTATTGGCGGTAAAGTAAAACTCCTTGCCACATATGGGATGGAGGTAGGAGTAGTCTGTGTAATTATTCTATTTGGAACGTAACTACCTTGGTGTTCTACGTATTTTTCACTGATAATACATGACATACCCTGTACCACATTAACTATCTTTTGGTTTCATAAAAAGGGTAATTGAAAACTGGAGGAAATAACTGCGTAATTACTTGATTGTTCCACTAATTTCTGTACATGTGGCATATCTGGCCACCCAACCCCCGATCCCCCATATGTAATTGAACTAACGATTGTTTGCTGGTGAAATATTTCTGTGAAATATATTGTGAAATTTGTAATTTCGTAAGAATTAAGTTGTGGCCAGACAACAAGGAACATCAAGTTCACGTGCGTCTCTCTTATAGTAAGTTTGTGGCGAAATAGCAACAGAAATGAAGTAATAAAGATTATAATTAATGGACGATGGGGGGGGGGGGCGGGAGTAGCCATTTGGTACTCTACTGCTAAGGCCATCTTTTAACCACGAAAATAAACAAAGTGTAGAGCTCTTTAATCCTTGCTTTCTGGAACCTTCCATGACGTCATTTTGCTTTAAAATAGCCTAAAATAGACTACTTAATTGGAGCTGAATATAATTTATACCTGTCATATATATTTCTGCATGATTATCAATCTATCAGCCTTTTCCAATTGGATAGAATCATTCACAGGAATGGAACAAGGGACGTGTGCTGCCATCTTTTGACATGAAGTAGAAAGACTCGGATTTTATTAGAATTTGGAGAAGTGTGTGATTATAAACTTACTTTTATGGTATTTTTTTTATAATTGCATCAAAATTTTATATTTTCAATAATACTATTATTCTTCTAATTTATAGGCTATAAATTATGGTAATTATATGCAAGATATAGACAGTATGTATTACAAAAAAATATATAGAGAAGATCCCAATATTCTAAAAGCTAAAAGCTGGAACATACCCATGGAATTAAAACTCCTAAATTTAACCAAAATATATTCATGTCTGCAGCAAATACGTTTTTAGCTAATCATAAGCCCAATTATAGATATCAACCCTCTATCAACTGTGTCTTGTAAATGTACCAGAGGCGTAAGGTCTTTTATTTCGTGTTGGGGGCTAAAGTTTGAAAAGCAAATGAAAGAATTATCATTGATGGGGAAAACCTTAACATCTTAAGATTTACAGATGACCTAGTTCTGTTTAGTTAAGCATGGATGGAATTACAAAAATGATAGCGGATTTGAATAGAGAAAGCAGAAATGTAGTAATGAAAATGAATATTCGCAAGACTAAGATAATATTAAATTTAAATCTTTCATTCATAACTCTTATTTATTGTCTCTGCATTTTCATTGAACACTATCTTAGTTTTTGCTTTATTTATCAAGTCTTCTATCATCTTTTAATATAGGAATTCTGTACTTCCTGTATAGATATCTTCAAATCTTCTAATATTAAATTCTTCTATTCTTTGTTTTTAAAGGGCTTTCATTACTGCTGATGTTTTTTGCAGAATCAAATGCTTTCTCGTAGGCCATACATAGTAGTTTGTCATACTGTTTTGATTTTGCCATTAGTTGATTAATTACAAGGATTTTGTCAGTTGTTGAATACCACCTTCTTAAGCCTGCCTGGTCGCTTGATTGATTAAAGCCTACCTGTCTTTCTATTTAGCCTAATATGATCTTTGTAAATATCTACTATATTACGGAGAGTAAATTTATTAGGCGGTAATTTTTCAGGTCTTTTGCGTCATCCTTTTTGTGAATTAGTATAGTGACAATTTTTTTTTAAGATGAAGGTATATATATATATATATATATATATATATATATATATATATATATATATATATATATATATATATATATATATATATATATATATTTATATATATATGTGTGTGTGTGTGTGTGTGTGTATATATATACATGTATATATAATACTGTCCTTTAAATTCTATATATCAATTTCTTATGAATTTTAATATAGTTTCTTTTTCCTTATTTTCTTTCCTCCTTGGCTATTTCCCCTGTTGGAGCCCCTGGGCTTATACGATCCTGCTTTTCCAGCTAGTGTTGTATCTTACCGAGTAATAATAATAATGGTAAAATTAATTAATAATAATAATAATAATAATAATAATAATAATAATAATAATAATAATAATAATAATAATAATAATAATAATAATAATATAGCACAAGTCCGATGGATCCATATAATAACCAAAGAGAGAGGATTTTAGTCTATTAATTTGAAAAATAAATTCATTATTAAACTGGCTAATATATCTTCTAAAAGGTCCACATTGTAGAACAGTGACATCATATTCCTATAATGAAAATATACCTAAAACTGTCTTAAATAAGTACCTTGATTTCAACCAAAAATTTTTAAACACTCATGGAACTTTGCTCTCGTACGAGGTGTCCCTCAACTTTCCAGCAAATGGAATCGTACTTTTTACTAAAATTACTATTCGAAATAGATTATATACTGGTTTCTGGAGATGCAGTCCTGAAAGTGTACTATATTATTGAAGCTAGAAGTTTAAATAATCAATTACAACTACGATTTTATAGATTATTACCGAATTCTTAACAAACATGGAAAATAACAGGCTGATGGCTTCAAGA
>NC_090725.1:321665861-321673361 GCF_036898095.1 Palaemon carinicauda | reverse complement strand
ACCATCAAGGCACATTTTCCGACAAATAAACATCTAAATGAATCATTACTCTGTGATAGTTCCTTAGTACGTAGTAATTTTGAAAGAAATGGGAAAAAACGAAAAAAAATGGCAATCACAGGAAAATCGAACACATACCTATATATACGCCATATCTGGCTAAAAAAAAAAAAAAGAGATAGGCATGGGTAGCCAGATCATCTAGAAACACTTTCCAACACTATAAAATTATAAGTTTTGCGACACTACTTGCCAATTCCTTACGGTAACATGACTAAGCAAAAAAATGCAAAACAAATAAAAAGGGGCACTCGTGGATAAATGGCCATTCTAATATACGGCATTTCAGAAAAAAAAATTTCAGCCACGTGCTAGGCAAACCATCTAGGCACATTTTCCGACAAATAAACATATAAATGAATCATTACTCTGTGATAGTTCCTTAGTACGTAGTAATTTTGAAAGAAATGGGAAAAAACGAAAAAATGGCAATCACAGGAAAATCGAACACATACTTATATATACGCCATATCTGGCTAAAAAAAAAATAGGCATGGGTAGCCAGATCATCTAGAAACACTTTCCAACATTATAAAAATATAAGTTTTGCGACACTACTTGCCAATTCCTTACGGTAACATGACTAAGCAAAAAAATGCAAAACAAATAAAAAGGGGCACTCGCGGAAAAATGCCCAACATTCTAATATACGGCATCTCAGATAAAAAAAAAAAAGACATGCACGTGTTAGCCCAACCATCAAGGCACACTTTCTAACACATAAACATGAAAAAAAAATCAATAATATACGGCAATTCCTTACTACGTAGTAAATTTTTACAAATATTGAAAAAAAAACAGAAATTGGCAACCGCAGTTAAATACCCAATATACCAATAACTACGTCGTATCTGACAAAAACAAAATCACGCATGGGTAGCCAGATCATCTAGACACACTTTCCAACACTAAAAAAGCAAAAGTTTTACGACACTATTTCGCAATATCTTACGGAAAAATGACTTGGCAAAAAAATGAAAAAAAATGAAAAAGGGGTACTCGCGGTAAAATGCCCGACATTCTAATATACGGCATCTCAGATAAAAAAAAAAGACATGCACGTGTTAGCCCAACCATCAAGGCACACTTTCTAACACATAAACATGAAAAAAAAATGAATAATATACGGCAATTCCTTACTACGTAGTAATTTTTACAAATATTGAAAAAAAAAACAGAAATTGGTAACCGCAGTTAAATACCCAATATACCAATAACTACGTCGTATCTGACAAAAACAAAGTCATGCATGGGTAGCCAGATCATCGAGACACACTTTCCAACACTAAACAAGCAAAAGTTTTACGACACTATTTGGCAATATCTTACGGAAAAATGACTTGGCAAAAAAATGAAAAAAAATGAAAAAGGGGCACTCGCGGTAAAATGGTCCTCGTGGTGATGAACGACATTTTAACTAAAAAAAAAATCATGCACATGGTAGCCAAACAATCCACCAAGACTTTCCACAACTGATAACCTATACAAGTTGCACCATTCTACGACAATTTCATAATACGTAATAACTTTGATAATTATGCAAACTACCTTAGAAGGGTAAACTCGGTCGCGCTCGACCCCGACGCGTCTCAGAAATCAGGGAAGGAGTATAGCTACAGCAATGCACAGCTGGACACTACTAGAGCGTGTAGGGGAGACACCTCCTGCAGGTCGATCACCCACAAATTCAGTCACGGGGGTGAGTCACGTGAGAAAAACCTGTTTTTTTTTTTTTTTTTTTTTTGACGCTCGGGGTCGCGAACGACCCATCGTACCTATCCAGGGTAATAAAAGTAGTTTTTTATTGCGAAGCCATTTCCTATCCGATTTCTCACACACAGTTGAAAGGTGATTAAAACAACGAGTTTGTCCCCTGGCGAGATATTAGCCCCATTCAGGAGACTCTCTCTCATCTTGAAGACTCCTCCATTAAGAGGGGTATCACTAGACATCTGGGACATATAACAATATATACGACAGACATTACGGCCATTTTCACAAGGTCAGCCTGTCTCCCTGGATGACAAATAAGGGCGCAAAAAAAGGGGGAAATAAAAAAGACGAAAATTGTGTTGGAAGAGAGAGAGAGAGAGAGAGAGAGAGAGAGAGAGAGAGAGAGAGAGAGAGAGAGAGAGAGAGAGAGAGGAGCAGGGTTGCCAGGTTTTGTAAATGAGAAAAGGCCAACGTCTGATCAACTGCAGATTTAAAGAGGCCGAAAATATAGCATTTAAGGATAACCAATTTTGAAAAAAGGCCTAATTTTGAGGGTTTTTTTTTGGGGGGGGGGCTTAAAAAGGACAACCTTGCAAAACCTGGTGTGGTCGTTGGACATGAGACACAAGGCCTGCGGTATAATTTATCATTGCCTACAGATGGACTAAGCTAAAGTAATGAATGCTTCGACGCCAAGTCGTTCTTCAACTGTCAGTGCCCTTGCGAATTGGGGCTTCTTGCTTGGGGGTTCCCCTGTCCTCTTGTCCGACAAAATTATGTATAAATTAAAGAATTTCGTCCTTGCTATTGGGAAAACTTGAATGTTGAACGCTTTTTTTTTCACTCTGTTATTATTATTATTATTATTATTATTATTATTATTATTATTATTATTATTATTATTACTAGCTAAGCTACAACCCTTGTTAGCAAATCAAGATGCTATTAGCCCAAGGGCTCCAACAGGGAAAAATAGCCCAGTGAGGAAAGGAAATAAGGAAATAAAAAAACGATTAGAAAAAAAATCAACAATAAATCGGTTGTTGATATTGAAAAGAATGCGCTATTAATGTTTGATAATTATCATTGTTGTGTTATTTACTTGGATGTAAATAATACCTGTTTATTAGCGATAGATATAGCTCTCTCGTTGCAGTCAAAATCACTAACATATCGGGTGATATAACTAATGTTTGCTTGAAAGTAGGGGAAAACATTTGTGGCCAAATTTGGTGGTTCTAAGCTCACCTGATAAACGTTCATAAATGGGGAAGATTTCAGTTACATATAATTAACATAAAGAAAGGCAACTCCCGAAATATTTTCCCCATTCTCTCTCTCTCTCTCTCTCTCTCATCTCTCTCCTCTCTCTCTCTCTCTCTCTCTCTCTCTCTCTCTCTCTCTCTCTCTCTCTGTAAATATAATGAAAGGCCACTCCCAAAATATTTTCCCCACTCTCTCTCTCTCTCTCTCTCTCTCTCTCTCTCTCTCTCTCTCTCTCTCTCTCTCTCTCTCTCTCTCTCTCTCTCTCTCTCTATAAATATAACGAAAGGCAACTCCCAAATTATTTCCCCCAATCTCTCTCTCTCTCTCTCTCTCTCTCTCTCTCTCTCTCTCTCTCTCTCTCTCTCTCTCTCTCTTTAAGTAGAATTGGACAAAAAATTCCTGAAGACAAATATGTTTCTCTTCCTTCAACCATGTTATTTCTTTCATTATAACTTTACAGAAAAACTCACGAAAAAAAAGACACATTATGACTTCGGTCAGAGAGAGTAATGATATTTCGTGCTAAAGAAGGATATTACGAGGAAAACTATGAAGGGGATAATCCAGAGTAAGGAAATTTCTACGATTCACTCCTAGTAAATTGCAGCTAAGAATCTTGTGCAGTAGTGTTTATTGAATATAACAAGGTATCCTATTTGTGAGGATTTGGATGATGAAATATGTATTTTGTTGAACTTTAGTTTGGTTTAGGAAATTTCAGGATCATGGGGGTAGCAAACTGAATTTAATTTTTTTTTTTTTTGTATATAAGCTATATAATGTATATGCATATGCATATATATATATATATATATATATATATATATATATATATATATATATATATATATATATATATATATATATATATATATATATATGTATATATATATATATATATATATATATATATATATATGTATATATATATATATATACATATATATATATATATATATATATATATATATATATATATATATATATATATATATATATATATATATATATATCCTCATCATCATCATTATCATCATCATCATCATCAGCCGTTACTAGTCCACTGCAGAGCAAAAGCCTCAGACATGTCCTTCTACTGTTTATGGTCTTTCTGTGTCAGTCCATTCCTCAAACTTCTTTAGTATGTCAATCCATCATCTTCGCTTTCATCCTCTGCTTCCTTCACAATCTCTAGGGACCTATTCTGTTATTTCTAATGTCCATCTATAGTCTGTTATTCTCATTCTATAAATGTCCATTTCTTTTTCTTATAAGTTATTAGAATATCCTCTACTTTAGTTTTCTATCGTATCTATGTTGCTCTTTTTCTGTCTCTTATTGTTATTCCCATCATTATTCTTCCGTTTGTTCTTTGAGTTGTAACTATCTTGAGTTCTAAGGCTTCAATAAGGCTCTAAGATTCTAATAAATAAGTTAATACTGGTAGGCCATCTCATTCAATACTTTGCTTTTTATAGAAAGTGGCATTTTACTCTTAATAATCTCATATACATCTGTTTGCTTTAAAATTAAAGAGAAATTATTATAATTAAAATTACTTCATCCTCTCTCTCTCTCTCTCTCTCTCTCTCTCTCTCTCTCTCTCTCTCTCTCTCTCTCTCTCTCTCTCTCTCTCTCACACACACACTTGCACGAGGGTTTCAGGAACATTTTGTCATAAGATAATTATGAATATTCATGATAACAAGCCCCAAAAACTCAACTATACTTCATATATGTCTGTTACCACATTGCTAGTTCATTGCATTACCTTCTGCCGTCTGACAAGGCATTATCAGTTAATGATCGTATCATTGTTTTCTAGTATGATTCTCTTTTTGCATTCATAATAAATCTTCATTCTCTTGTAATGTTTTACCTTAAGGTGTTTTATTTAGGTTTAATGCTTTGCTATTGTATTTGCTCTGTTCAATATTTATGAATAATATATCAATACTAATTGTTCTAAAGATTTTACTATAGTCAGAGAGAACAAATGGATATTTCACTTTTTTTTTCTTTTTGCACTCATTTTACAGTTACAAATGCATTGTAATTATGCGACAAATAAAGAGGATTCATTACCAGGTTTGTGTGCATGAGAGAGAGAGAGAGAGAGAGAGAGAGAGAGAGAGGAGAGAGAGAGAGAGAGAGAGAGAGAGAGAGAGAGAGAGAGAGAGAGAGAGAGAATTTTAAGTACAGGAATTCATCTTTAATTTTTTAAGCGAACGTGTGTATGTGATAGTTGCTATCATCTCATTTTTTTTATCTTTTCTGCAGATTTTTTTTTTTCACCGAGTTATCAATGGAACTAGATTTCCTCTTATTCTGATATGAATGACAGGACATGGACTAAAAGAACAGTATTTTTAAGTCGCTAATATTTTGGTGTTTTATAAAAGCCATTCAAGAAAATTTCTATTTTTTTTTTTTTTTTTTTTTTTTTTTTTTTTTTTTTTTTTTGTCGTTTCCACAAAAACGCATATTTGAGAACAGCGTAGCTTCGGAGAATCAGTGGATATCGGTTATTGGCAATATATTGAGTATTCTTTTCAGTTATCAAAGATGAAACCATTGGCGATTAAAGTTTATTCATTAAGACCTATTTGGAGAAAACTACTTTCTTTATCAAAAACTCTTCGGTATTTATTTAGCCCCTTACTTTCTTGCAGATCCTCATCATTTTTTTCAAAATATAGATATTACATCGTTTATCTATATCAAAAAAAAGGGGAGAATAATAATTGCATGGTTATGTAAGAAAAGAAAATATAAACCTTATACCTTCATATCTATATCATAAATTATGGTAAAATAATTACATGGATATACAAGAAAGCAACTTTACTAGACATTGAATTCTGCAAGGTGTACCTTATCTGTAAGTAGTCTGTCCAAAAGTGTTAGAAACAATGCACAAATTCATACAGATACACACACACGTACCCACACTCACACACACATACAGACACACACACACACACACACACACACACACATATATATATATATATTATATATATATATATATATATATATATATATATATATATATATATATATATATATATATGTATATATATATATGCATATATGTATATATATATATATATATATATATATATATATATATATATATATATATATATATATATATATATACATGCATATATATATATATATATATATATATATATATATATATGTGTGTGTGTGTGTGTGTGTGTGTATGGTAGTTGAATTAATTCAATATTAAGGTATTCAATGACTACATATACATAGTAAACGAACTTAATATAATCGAAAATAAAAAAGAAGACTCCTGGAAAACAGAATTATCTATGAGTATTTTCCCTAATGTTTAGAAGCTTAGATAATTTCGTCATCGCAATCACTTCAGTTTCAAAATATTTGGAGGAAGTAAGGAAGCATTTCTGCCCAGCAATATTAAGTGGGAGGAAAAGAGAACATCTGCCAGAAGAGATGGATGGATTGTAAGGAAGTGAGATAACTTATCAGTAATCTTCAGGCCGTCTGCAGTTGCAGGCTACACGAGGAAGTTCTTCTGCCCTGAAAAAATATATTCTGCAAGTTAGTTATTGAGAAAGGAACACGTTCTTTTTTGCCTCCAGCTGTTCTTTTAGAGGGATGTGAAAATAATTGGCCTCACCTGTTACAAGGATTCTTTTCATTCAGGCACGAAATATTTTATTTTTCCTTGGTTCTTTTCCCAACTGGGCTCTTCTCCTTGTTGGAGCCCCTGGGCTTATAGCATCCTGCTATTCCAGCTAAGGTTGTAGCTTAGCAAGTAATAATAATAATAATAATAATAATAATAATAATAATAATAATAATAATAATAATAATAATAATAATCTTCTGCGCTATAGGAAACAGAAAGCTCTTTAATGGTCAAATGTTTATAGTACACTTGACGGAAGAGTTTTATCAATGAATGTTATAAATTAAGTCTTAGCAGAGATTTTCCCCATTAATCCTTTTCAGTATAGAAAATAAAAAGCTCCTTAAGGGTAGAATAATGTCTAGTCCACTTTACAAAAAAACTTTATCAATGATTGATATAAATTCCGTCCCTGAAAAGATTTTCCCTACTGAGTTTAGAAGCCTAAATTTGGATTTGAATCGCTCTAGGTATCTTTAACTTCACAGTTAGCCGACATTACAAGTATATTTAGATTACTGTACAATGTCTTTCCTTTGCCCTAGATTTTATGATTTGTCCGAATGTAAAACTGGATATTAGCTTACTACTGAGTTTATCTAACTGTAGATAAAATAGCATTTAGCTACAGATTAAGAATGATCAATCTGTCACTTGAGAATTATATAGCAGTAATTAATTAGTCAACTATAATTCTAATTTGTTTATTTATTTATATCTAACCAATGTTAAGAAAAATATAAATGTTTGATAATTATATGTAGGCTTCATCTCCTTTC
>NC_090725.1:321653361-321660861 GCF_036898095.1 Palaemon carinicauda | reverse complement strand
GTCATTTGCCGAAGGAGAACCACAAAAGCAGAAAATTTTGTCAAAAGGGCTGTGATTTTTTTTTCCAGGTTAGAGAGCTAATTATGGTCTCATTCCATAGCAAATGGAAGATTATTTTCACAGCTTCAATTGAATATATGTAAAGAATAAAGGGTAATTTTATATTAATGAAGACAAAGTGTAATGTGTTCAGAAAGTTTTGATTACAAAGTTATGATTTTACTCTGATGAGGGGAAAGATGAAGGATATGGAGAGGTTTGGTTGTAGAAGATGCCTTTAAAAGAAGGCATTGGAGAGGTTACATCAGGCAACCGACTCCCTAATGTAGGGATAACGGTGGGGAATATAAGACATATATCTACATAAGATAAATTTTGCACATTTAAACGTGTTTTTCATATTTCAAATAAGCCATATATATTAATACATTAAAGTCTGGATTTGCTTAATGACCTCGGGATCAGAGCCCCAGGCGAAATCACTCAAAGACTATAGTACCTAACCGGTCGGGTTTCGAACCCTGGTTCAGGATACCTGTATGACATTGAACATACCACTCAGTCTTATATACATTAAATGCAGCTAAGCCAGCAAGTGAAGCGTGCTGCCTATCATGTCCAAGCGGAATGCTTCTGATGTAAGTCAATAGCAAAGTCACCCAGAAACGCAAACTCCCACCAAATGGGGCTGGTACAGATATCTATAAAGAAAGTATGAATTGATCGTTCACAAGAAAGTAGATAAATCATTGTTTTGAGTAACTACAAATCAAAATCAAGATATGTAATTTTTTTTAAATTGTTAATTTAAATGGTTTTTGTTTATATAAAAATGCTATTGTATACTGAAATCATACTGGAAATATTATGATTGTAAACAATGTAATTTGAGTTTTTAAACAAAATGATGAAAAAAAAATTGGGGCTAAAATAAGAAAGGAAATCTGTGGCAAGTCACTTTGAAAAAGCTCTAATCGATTGCACATAATTGTCTGCAGCTGACCATGTGTGAATACAAATACAAATACAAATGCAAGTACAAATGTAGTTGATGCAAACGCACCTGCTTTGGCATGAATTGCACGGCACTGTGCAGTTACACACAGACGTGAGATCTAGAAGCATAGATGTATACTCATTCAAGACAATTTGTAAGAATCAAGTACTGCTCTATTCCTTATATGTATATGAAATGATATATAAAGCTTATGGTGCCTATGTTACGGGCTCTTCTTATCATGCTTGCTTGTGTATTGCCTGACCATTGCTACCAAGCACGCGCTCTTATTATTATTATTGTTATTATTATTATATTTCGGGAGTAGACCCTCTTTTAAGCAGGTTTTATTAAAAGTGATTGCTGCCTCAGTGGCGTTAATCTTGTAATTAACTTTTTCTACTCTTCTTATTATCTTTTTCTCTTCATTTGAACAATCCGCCAGTAACTGGGAAAGGGACATATCAATAGGAAGGTGATGAAGATCATATCATTCACAATTTGTCTTTAATATATCACAACACATTGTAAAAGTACAGATAATATGTACAAAGTATAAAACATTATCACAATGTTAGTGCGCAGAAAGTAATGGTCACTTTTGTACAAAAAATTATAAATTACGTGGACTTAAGTTTAACACATCCTTCGACTCAACCGGTTTCGAGTATTATTATTATTATTATTATTATTATTATTATTATTACTAATATTATTATTATCATCCAAGCCACTACCCTAGTTAGAAATCCAGGCCGTTATAAGCCCAATGGCTCCAACAGTGAAAAATAACGCAGTGAGAAAGGAAATAAGGATATATATATATATATATATATATATATATATATATATATATATATATATATATATATATATATATATATATATATATATATATATATATAGTACAAGAGGAGTAATTATGCAGCCCTTAGAAGTTTTTATCTTATTTATATTTCTGCAACTTCCAATTGGGTACAAGAAATTTAATGTTTGAGTACATTGTTCCAAATTCAAAACCTACATAGTGATAAAATTTAGGATTTTACACCAAGATCATTAAAATTGGACAACTCTACAATTTTATTGCAAAATTCAATATTGAAATTTTATTTACCTAACTTTTTTATAAAAGAAAAAAAATCAATCCCCAGAAAATTTGTGGTCCAAGATTTACGGTTGTTTCCGGTTGTTTCCTAATCTGGATATCAATCTCGAATACCTTTCTTAATTTGTTTGATAAAACTTTCCGTCTATTCGAATCTTTATTCCTAATCTGGATATTAGTCTCGAGTACCTTTATTAATTTGTTCGAAAAAAACTTTCTGTCTATTTAAATAATTCCTAATCTGGATATTTATCTCGACTATTGTCGTTCAGTTAGTTCTATGTGAATGTTGCATAAGATTTTTCATAATTCGGACCCTCTTCGCAATCGGATCTTGTCACACTGTACCTTCCTATATGTAGTACCTGGTTGGCAGGTAATTCTAAGTCTTGCCTACTCCATCATAATGTTCATTACTACACAGTGTACAAGAAGTTTTATTCCAGTTGACTCAAAATTATGGAATGATAGAAACTGTTGATTAATTTCTGTTAATAAAACTATTGAATAAAATTCTTAATGAATTGATATAACATTTAAGGAAGCTTAAATTTCTGTTGACCTTACTTATGACTATGAATCATGGTTGAGCTTTTGTTAATTCAAATAATTAAAACAAATGTTAAAAACTTTCTTATTCAAAGCGTTTCCACTGTACAGTACGTGACCTAATAATCTATTGAAATATTTTACTATACCATTTGCCAAATTGATCTCTGCTAGTTTAGGTAATCGAATGAGCAAACAACTGTTCGCTAACAGTTTACCAGAATGGCGTGTTGCTATTGGCTAAGTCATTCGTTTAAGCGTTCCTATTGGTTAAGTCGAGTGTGAGGCAAGGGCCGAAATGGTCCTCAAAACCAGATTTAACCAGTATTTTACTTCCAAAATGGCCTCACTATCGCCATCTATTGGTACCTTTAAAAAACATGTGAAAAGTCAATCAATCACGAAAGAAACTATTGTATTATTTCATAGACGATTCTTGACAAATCTTTCATACACACGTATGAACAAAAATCCAGTAAAATAAGAATATTTGTAAGATAGAAATACCAAACTATAAGTATCATGACAGATATAGGAAATCTTAGAGGGTATTTTCGACTAAAGTCCGGGTAAAATTGGACTGACGTAGCAGTAGGGGCTCAGAATTGCCAATAATTTCATTTGGAGAGAATATTCTATAATGAATAGCAAATGGTGATTTGCATAATATGCTGATAAAAAAATATGTATATATCTCGATTACCATTTCAGTATCTTGCTAAAATGGTCATGAACAGATTACTTAATATGATTGCTCTTCTTATAAAGCCGAAAGGTTTTTCGCTCTTAATCCCCCCCCCCTACCCCCCCCCCCCCCCCCAATGGAGAGGTATGTAAGGATCAGATTCTTTTAACTTTTCATAAAGGAAACATTTCAAACATCTCCGACTGCTATATGCATTACAAAATCCATGAGATGATGAGAAGGATAAACAACATAGGTGACAATACATTCCCTTGGAGTACTCCGCTGTTCTCTGGAAATTAATTCGATAGAACTCCATTAACATTAACTTTGCAATAAAACGAGTTGGTCCATGTCTAGTTCATATATTTTAGAATATATTTCCTATACATATATGAAGAGAACTCATTCATGAAGGTGGTGGTGAGGACATATAATTATTCCCAAATTCTTTCATCTAAAAGAACTATCAGCAGACGCCGATATATCATAAAGGAATTCTTACAAGGTACCAATTGGTGACCAAACCAAGAACATTAAAAACATGACTTTTATTAACCAGGATGCAGAAATTGTTTTAAACAAAATTAAAGTAAAGTTCTCCATAAGTTATATTTTGGTTTTCAATATTGTAAGAATTATTTTTTTGTCCTTCATAACATATTTTGAATTTCTCAAGACTAGCTCTCCTGGTACATAACTTGCATTCTGTTTAAAATAATGCATTTTCCTTTTAAATTTTGATATTTGATGAGTTGTATTTCTCATACTTTAGAAAGTCTGATGGCAGATCTCAAGATTATGAAGATATTGCGATAATTCTGTAAAAAGAAAAAATATGGACTAATTATAATAACTAAAAGCATTAATGGTAATCGGAACTTATTTCATAAAAATCTCTTGTGCAATACTTTCTCAACACAGTAAAAAGTCCCTGACGCTTGTAAGTCCGTTATTCTAATAAATAAATGATTATTCTTCAAATGTTCAAACAAAATCCTAACCTTTGCTAAGATTTAATTGAAATTTTAAAGGAAATTTTAAAAATCAGTTCTGGTGCTACTGATGAGGATGACGTTATGTCGAATGGGTTCCAGGCTGTCCAACACAAACATTAAATTGATTTATGTCATTCTGAACAAATAAACGCTTTTATCAGTAAGGATTTTCATTGGTATATAATTAAGAAAAGGAGAGAGAGAGAGAGAGAGAGAGAGAGAGAGAGAGAGAGAGAGAGAGAGAGAGAGAGAGAGAGAGAGAGAGAGAGAGAGCGGGGGTGCACCGTTTTGGTAAGGAAGGCCATTGAAACGATTGCGATGGCTGTCACTTTCCGCTACATTTCAGGTTTCTTTTACGAGTCTATCTCCAACATCGAAGGTTTGGCGGACAGGGGTAGGAGAGAGAGGAAGGGGGAGGGATAAGTGGAGATGTGTTGGATTGTTGGGGGGGGGGCAGAGGGGAAGTCCATGTAATGTAAGAGAGAAAGGAGATGGTTATTTGAGTGAATGGGGGAAAAGGAAGGAAAGAAATGAGGGGAATTTGTAGAGAGAGAGAGAGAGAGAGAGAGAGAGAGAGAGAGAGAGAGAGAGAGAGAGAGAGAGAGAGAGAGAAGGGGATGCTGTGCGTGACATCTGGCGAGACAGGAATGCCCTCTGAGAACGGAGAATTATTTTTTTTTTTTTTTTTTTTTTTTTTTTTTTGAAGATGAGAGTAGCACCCTGGAATGGCAGAGGTAAAGGTTCTTTTTATTTCGGGGGGGATGGGTTGGGAAGGGGAGGTCAGAGTTGGGTGCTGGTGACTGGAAGGGAATCCGGAGTGATACGATTTCCTGGAGGGAGCTGTGTTTGCTTCGGATGTCAAGAAAGGCAAGATCTCATTTTTTTTTTTTTTTTTTTTTTTTTTTTTTTTTTTTTTTTTTTTTTTTTTTTTTTATTCGATGCTTCCGGTAGAGATGGAATAGTTGGAGCGATGTTACCAAGGTCTATAGAGTACCAGGCTTGGAGGAAAAAAAAAAATTAATCCTCCTAGGTACCAGGTCAACCCACGCGCAGGTAAATTGGGGGTGAGTAGGGATTAGAGGGGTAAACGTTAAAGGGGGGTAAGTTTTGTGACGTCAGTAATAACTGGCCGGCGAAAGAACACCTTTCAGTGAGAACTTATTTTGCAAGTTCATTATTCTTTCTTATCGAGTTAAGAATAACATTACTATTTCAGAAAATATAATATTTCAAGATATTTTGGTGACTGGATTTCATGATAAAATAGTTCTTATAAGAAGGTTTTGAAAAAAAAAAATGGTATAAAAAGAAGCACATCAGGAAAGAAACAAATTTAAAAATTCTTTATATCAGTTAGTAAATATACAAATAAGCAACGAGCATGCATACATGAAAAAATTATTTTACACTAATTATTTACTAAAAACTACATTTAGAAAAATCTATACAAATATGGTTGCACAAATAAACTTAAACTTAAAAAATCCTGATTATTACATTTTACAATCTTTTAACTTTATTCATAATTTTCCTTGTGGAAGTTGCTTCCCTATTTTCTATTCTTATTCTAAAGAACGTTCGACAACGAACGAAATAAGTAACTAAATCTAGTGGCAATCCCATTACATTTGCAATTTCTGCTGCTAAATTTTTTACTGTTCCTTTACCAGGTTTTAAACCTTTTTCCCCATGATAACATGTGAGCATTTTTTCCATAGTCTTATTTTGATCAGAAAATTCTTTTGATGGCTTCACTAGTTTAGTATCTGCTCTGCTAATTATACTCGTCCATGAATTGTCTCCCATTGATACATATGACCCAAGATTTGGGTATTTAGGAAACTTATGGGCAATGAAACCAGCAAAATACTCTAGACCCCATTTCGCTATTGCATCCTTCAGCTGTTTGTTAACAACTTCCCCTACACATTCTGTAACATCATTATCTTTTTCTTCAACGTCACATTAATCCGGCAAACAAAATATCATCACGGAGAGACTTACCTCACGTTGTAGCGATTCGTCGTCTTTATCTTGAGTGGAAATTTCATTACTAAGGAAAGAAAAGGTTCCAGCTGTTAAGTTATTTACTTTTCTTTTGGTTTCTGTATTACATTTCGACCCCATGAGATAATTATCCTTCCCTAAAAGATGAGATCTAATGCGATGTTTAACGGCCACTGAAGTTGGGTGCTGATAACAGGCTCCCATTTGTCGCAGGCAAGCAAAGAAATGTTCCCGTCCATCTTGATTCAGTCTGCATGTCAGTATATATGATATATTGAATTTATTTTTTACCATCTCTAACAATTTGGGCAAAGATTCGCATGAAATTATCACTCCTTTTTGGAATGGGTAAAGACTTTTACCTTCCAATTACCCTCATTGATTTTACTGTCTGTGTCATGCACTTGATAATTTTATTCTGATTTTCTAAGTCTAACCCATAGGCATTTCTGGACATCTTTGAGTCATACGGAACTCGAGAATTGAACATATCAAACCAAGAATCAGTTAGAGATATAAATTGACTTGCTTTTTCCCAATGTTTATCTAGAAATAATCCTTTCCTACCAAAATATTTAAGAGATTTCGCAGTTGTTTCTGATATCAGTTGTACAGCTAATTTCACATTTATGCGCTGAGGGCCACTTACATTTATATGTTTCTCAGTAAGCTTATATGCTGTTTTAAAATCGCTTTTGCTTCTCTTTATAAGTTCTCTTACCGAACCGCTATGGACAAAATCACCGTCACTTAACTGGAAGCCATGGTCAAGGAAATTTTTTCTTATGAGTTTCATGAGATGAGGAGCATCAGCAAAGACACAAACTACACGATCGGGTGATACTGGATTTTCAAACGTCGAATTCTCCATACTTATACCTAAAGATTTCCACAACCTCACGTTTGTAGGACACAGGTCGTTAACTATAGCCACTACTGGAAAACCTGCTGACTCTATCTCAGTGATAATATAAAAAAGGAGTAGTTTTGTCATATCTGCATCAAAATCGTAATAAATAATTTGTTTCTATGAACTCACAAGACCTCTTATCATAGCACATTGGACTTTTACTTTTTGGAGCATAAAAAGTATCTGAGCCTTTATCATAACACCATTCTTTGGCAATGCTACATTCGTCAAATGATAATATACAAA
>NC_090725.1:321633361-321643361 GCF_036898095.1 Palaemon carinicauda | reverse complement strand
ACTTAGTCATATGTGATGTGTAGGCATACATTTGATTACAGATTGTAGGCCATTGTAGAATGATATCAGGTGTATATAAAACACAATTGTATTTTTTTTTTATTGAAACGGAAATGCATGATGGACTCATGTAAACTCTTTAGTAATATAAACTCATAAATGTATAGATATACAAACAAAAGGAATAAAATAACTCACCATTGAATCATACATAAAAATAATCAAAAGGGGATGGAAATAGAAATAAGGTAGCATACAAGCCAACCAAAAATGAAATATAAATCACATAAAAGGAACTTTAATAAATTGTACATAAGAAAAATAATAGTAAATAATATTGCGCATATAAAAATTGTAAAACAAAAAGAAAATAATAATAACATACACGCAAGTTAAAATTACATCATGAATTACATGCAAATAAACTCTAATATAATTATAAATAATGAGAAAAAATAATACTAAAAAAAGGACTTCTTCATGAATTGAATACATCGTGAAAACATAAGACAAAGCAATTATGCAAACATAGAAAGCACAGACAGTAATCACACATTCAATGTTCATGAAAATACAAATACAAACAAATACAGTTTACAAAAACTGTAAAATTTTAGTCTTTATTTAGGAAATAGAAAAAAAAATAAGACAAGGAACACTAACAAAGTAATATGTTGAAGCGGTATACTCCTGTAATGCTACTCAGGTGTGCCAACATGCTGATATATTCATACGCTTATAAGTTAAATTAAAGTTGAATATAATACATACCACTAAACATGATCCTAACGACAAATATGTCAGTTCCTGAGAAATACATTATTTCAATAGCTTTATGACCAAATAAAAAAATTAGAAAAGTGTATTGCGGACACCTAGCCTTAATTTTATATTCAATACCACTGGGGCTTACTCATTAGTAGCACATATTTCATGTACTATACCTGTGAAACACCTAATGAGGATCGGTTTCTTTTCGTTTATTGAAAAAACCACACTGTGTGACTAGGTCACCCGAGGAGAATGATGTAGATCGTGTCAATGGAGACCTAAAACCCGCAACATTAACTTTTTAATTCACTGCTGGCGCCATGATTTCGTTTGTGTCAACTGTCAAATTCTGAATATAAACAAACAGACGACAAACGAGATACCTACAACGCCATCTAAATTCTGAGCTGTCAAACTATTGCGTTCACTTTGGAGCTGCCAACTAGTGTATTAACATTCTATTTTGAGCCTTCCTATCTTCCTTCAGTATATAGTCTTTGGGCCAACCTATTTAAAAAAAAAAAAAATTGAAATTTAGTATCTAAAAAAGGACAAATTTGACGTTTTTGGCCTGAAAAAAGCCAACCTGGCAACCCTGAACACAGGAGTACCATAGGAAAGATTATATATAAGTCGATTACCTTTGTTGTCTTTGTATTGTTAGTGCTTGGAAGCTTCTTGTGTAATGAATTGACTGTTGAGTTGCTCGCTGGATAGCCGAATTACTTGGAGTGTTTTTGGACTTCGTATGCAGGTTTTGTGCTTTTTATATTATTCAACATATCGAAAATGAAGGCTTTTATTAAACATTCGCTTATTTTAAAATCAATGAATGCCTTTACTCTAAAACAAAATAGTTAGTAAAGGTTCTGAGTAAACACGTGTAGTGAAATCAGCTGATCGTGAGCCTCAAAACTACCATGACTGAGCGAAATGTTTGCTAATGTTCTTCAAACACATGGTTTGGTTTGACTATGATATTATTTAACGAGGAAGATTTTCCTCCTGAAACCGATGAAGTGCTTAGTTAGAGGAACGTGCAAAAATAAGTTTATGGAAACTTGTATTAGTGAGAAGGAGTAGTGTTTACATATAAAGATGAACTAATTTTCTTATATAGTTCTTAATATTTGAGCAAACCTATGTAGTGATATTGGCAAAATGGCTTAATTGTATTTTGTGAAATAAATCTTGACATCGATATGGTTGTGAAGCGAGGATGTGAAATCGCTGATTTAAAAGACTGTTAAAATATAAATACAGATAAAATATAACTATTACTAGCTAAGCTACAACCCTAATTTGGAAAAACAGGATCCGATAATTCAAAGGCCTTAGAACAAACTATATATTGAGAATCTAATGTAAAAGACTGAGAAAATATAATTACAGATAAAATATTATCATTACAAGCTAAGAAACAACCTTGAAGGAAAAGCAGGATGCTAAAGTCTAAGGCCTTAGTACAAACTATATAATGAGAAGCTGATGTAAGCGACAGAAAATATAACTACTGATAAATTATATAATTATTATAGCCTAAACTACAACCCTAGAAGGAAAAGCAGGATGCTATAAGCCCAAGGGCTTAGTACAAACTATATATTGAGAACCTGATGTAAAAGACTGAGAAAATACAACTACGGATAAAATATTATTAATACTAACTAAGCTACAACCCTAGAAGGAAAAGCAGGATGCCATGTAGCCACTTGGTACAAACTATATGTTAAGAAGCTTGTTGAAAATATTTACAATAAAGTTATATATAAATTTGATAAAGCAGTAAGCAGTCATTGTGGAAGTTTTGTCTTCAAAGATGGTTAAAACTGAATCGGTGACACATAGTGGGGCAGATAAGTGAAACAATCGTCCATTTGATGATACAAGTATGAAATTTGGCATAATTAATTATTTTGCATTAGATTTTGAAAAAAAAGTGCTAGCCACTTGAAATTCCAATATGGCAGCCATTTTCCAAGATGACCGAGATATGGTCCTTTTTAAGGCAGAATATTGCAGTACTACGTGCCATTAAAGTTCTTACTCAGATACTTGATGAGTTCTCTTTGTCTGGGTTTGATGTGGGAACACCACTAATCATTCTGAGGGTCCAATATGGCAGCCATTTTAAAAGATGGTCGCCAAATGACGTCATTTGCTACATATGCCAATGTCTAAGAGTCCATATTTCAAACAATACTCAACCTACTCTGGCCAAAAGTCCATACATTGTTCATCAGTTTTTTTCCTAGGAATTCTGGCAAGGGCAACTACAGAGTAGAGTACAGAATAGTCCATTCTTTACACACTTGCACCTTCCACCACACTCTGTCTTGCATCCACACTTTGTCAGTTCACGGCAGCTCTTGGAAATGGGTTTCAGCATTGTCCATACAACTTCCCAGTCATCACCGTTTTTTGACCATCCCCACTTGGAAGGACACTGAGGTTCTGGCTGACGATTAACACACTGCCCCCAAATATGACCTGCTTAGTAGGCTGCTCGTTTGGCATGTTCCTTCAGTACACTTTTTGTTGGTGGAATCATGTCATATGACCTCTGCTTTCGCGCAAAGAGATCAAGCCTTGCCTCGTCTACAGAAGATGTTGTACTCGACCGGTCACACATAAGAACCACATATTTCTCCAGAACATGTAGATCAGACTCCTCAATCTCAGATGGCCTGCGGCTAAGTTTTGCAAAGGTGGCAGAGGCATCATTGAAGACATCCCATGTCTCCCATGCTGTCTTTTTCCCTTTGCCATTGAAACCTGACACAATGTCACACCTAGTAAAGGCATGGAAGAATAGCATCCCGTTGGTCTTCTCTGATCCTAAGATGGACACCAAGTCATGAATAGGAATCCATCTAGTGTGCTCACCTTTTCCAAATCTAATCCACATTTGCTCCAGGCCAATTGCTTTGAGAGAAGGCATCTGTGATATGGCAATCACAATGACGTCTGTGTCGTTTGCGTCGATCATAACAGATTTGTAGCCTTCCGTAGCTGCATGCCAGGCATGTAAGAATATACGTGTGTCAGCCTCATCATGTGTACAGGGAGCAAATTCCTCTAGGCTCATGTTGGTGTAACTGGCACTCGTAAGGGCATCTTCTTCCTTCGTCACAATGACTACATTTTCCGTAGTCATTTTAGCTACTGCATCAGCAAGAAAGTGGAAGAGCTCTGTTTTGTTAGCACTGTTGCGGAGGAAACTCTTCTAGTTTGTAGGCGTTTTACTCTTTTCAGTAACTCTCCTCCTGATAACCTTTCCTCTTTTTGATCTAGCTTCTGACTTCAGACTTGACTTATGATATACATCAAAGATGATGTCTGTTCTCTTGTGTTTTCTACTGTACATTTCTATTTTGGGGAGGATGTCCTTCGTGGCATATTCTTCAAACGTCTCTGATATCTTTGTACAACTGCATTTACCAGTGATGAACCATCCACAAAGAGGACATCCGAGTCTGGCTTTGACTCAGGTAGTCTCACTTTCACCTGGAGAACATGCACCAAATCAGCCTTAGTACACACGCGTAGGTTACCTTTCTTGCTGAGTGAAGGAGGGTAAGGCTGGTTCTCATGTCTGAAAAATTCTTGTAGGTCACATCCTCTTGTTTGACAGGAGATAAACAGGCGAGAAAACAGTTGACAGTCTTCCTTAAGTACTTTAGTCTCAGATACTTTGGATGACTCTGGCCCAGTTTTGAAGAAGCCAGTGTTGTTCGTTTTGATTGGCTTGTAGAAGAAATCTCTATCAGACTGCAACTTCTCCATGAATGTTTCGAACTGTTCTTTTCCTCTCTCATGATGCGTTGCAACTAGTTGAGCAGCAGAAGGATCTACTATGTCATTTGTATCCAGCTTTAAAAGATCATCTGTCTCTTCTGCAAATGGATTGACCATTTCCTCTAGCACTAGGGTGAGTTTGTGTACTTTTTCCAGGAACGTCTTCTGAGTACTTGGCGACTGATCATGGTGACTTGATTTCTTTACATCTTTACTCCCGGATGCTGTTTCGTAATTTGATACCAATCGGCTTATTTCTGGTTCAGCAACCATCTATCTTCGAAGAGCAGATGGATCCTCTGTCAGGCCAATAGCTCCCCCGTCTCCTTTGATGAGTGCATTATTTTGTTCATGGCTTGGTCAATAGCCATTGATGAGAAGCTCCTCTCTGATTTGTGAACAACAAAATTCCACACATGGGATTCTCTGGCAATCTCTGGGTGTTGCCTTTCTAGGCTTAGCATATCACGAAGATGAACTGAAACCCATCGTGTGTAATTAACATTGTTATTTGCAAAGAAGTATGGCATCAGTTCTGACAGTGATTCACGATAGAGGTTAAAGTTTGCTTCTCTAAACGCTCGTATAAGTGTGAAAATGGTCAGCCCCATGTTAAGAATCAAGAACCAAAACTTAAACTGTGGGCTCTCATTCTTTTGTGCATCACACCATTCTTCCAATGTGATGGCTTTGTCCTTTTAAGGGGCAACAATGAATTATTTATCTACTATTTATTATTATACTTTATCAATTTATCATTTTTACTAACATTTATTAATCTTCTACTCTATTTATCAACTGAGGACTTATAGGCAGAAAGCAATGGTTTTTATGACTGTTTATTAATGCTTCTTGATGCTGTAAGGGTATAAATAGTATTTATTTGTGCAGGAAATCTACCTTATTCACCAGAGATACACCAAAGAAGGCAAATATATCAATAATTTTGCACCAAGGTGTGAAACATCGAGCGCTTTTATGGTTTAACATTGTTTTTCCATTAACTGGCGGCCATCTTGGAAATAATGGCCGCCATCTTGGAATTCTTGATGGCTAGCACTTTTTTCTTAAAACATGACCTACATAGCACATCCACACCAAATTTTATGCTTGTATCACCAAATGAATGATTCTAGTCAAAATCACACTTTGGCTGCTCCACTAACATAGGTAATGTACGACAAGACATTATTATTATTAGTAGTATTACTTGCTAAGCTACAACTCTAGTTGGAAAAGCAGGATGCTGTAAGCCCAGGGGCTCCAACAGGGAAAATAGCCCAGTGAGGAAAGGAAACAAGGAAAAATTAAATATTTTAAGAAGAATAAAAACATTAAAATAAGTATCGACTATATAAATTATATAAACTTTAACAAAACAAGAGGAAGAAAAATAAGATAGAATAGTGTGCCTCAGTGTACCCTCAAGCAAGAGAATTCTAACCCAAGACAGTGGAAGACCAGGGTACAGAGGCTATGGCACTGCCCAAGACAAGAGAACAGTGATTTGATTTTGGAGTGTCCTTCTCCTAGAAGAGCTGCTTACCATAGCTAAAGAGTCTATTCTACCCTTAGAAAGGGGAAAGTAGCCACTGAACAATTACAGTGCAGTAGTTAATCCTCTGGACGAAGAAGAATTGTTTAGTACTCTCAGTGTTGTCGGGTGTATGAGGAGAGAATATATAAAGAATATGTCTTGACTATTCAGTAAATGTGTAGGCAAAAGGAAAATGAACCGTAACCAGAGAGAAGGATCCAATGTAGTGCTGTTTGGCCAGTCAAAAGACGCCATAACTGTAGTGGTAGTATCTCAACGAGTGGCTGGTGCCCTGGCCAACCTACTACCTATAAATAAGTATAAGACAACTTGCAGAGATACTCTGAAGAGCTTTATCAATGAAGGTAAATGAAGAAAAATCTTTTAACGTATATATCTCTAAACGTATTTCTAATATTATTCCAATTACTATCTACTTCATTATGTTTAGATATTTTGAGTACACTAATATTTAAAGTCTCGATTCTGGTGTATTTTATGTAGTAACTTTTGAGTTTCATCCATCCCCCCCCCCCCACCCCCTCTTTTTTTTTTTTTAAATTCTCAAGAATTTGAAATTTGGACTTTTTTTCTATATGTTTTTCTTTTTATTAAAAAAAATATGATTTGTAGGATTATTGTATGTATTTTTTATGGCTTATACTCAATATTAAATAGTTTTATGCTCTTATACTTTTATACTTGTATACTTTTATACTTTTATTTTTATTTTATTTTTTTTACCCAAAATGTGTGGAGGCAGATTTAGAAACAAAACATAAAGAAAAATTATTAATTTGAAAACATCTATTCGCTCAGTTCAAGGAAAATATCGGGGTATAGTTTCTGTTTTATACACAATCAAACTTCAAATACAAAAACTTTATCTTAAAATTATTGCCCTGATCCAGCTGGTACCATTAACCTATTACTACGAAATTGCAGTACATAACATATTCATTCACTTACATTGAACAATATTTGTTAGTTGACTCAGTGAGAACATGTAAGAAAACAGCAATACAAACTAAAAAAAAAAAAAAAATACATTATTACATTCCCTTTAACGTGCAATGATATTCTTTCAGCAAAATGTTTTGAATTTCACATAAATTCATGAGATATATAACGGGTTACTCTTTCTATGGTTATTTGACTTGACTATAGAACAGGGAATTTATGTTAGAATCAGCGTTTCTGGACTAGTTGATACATGTGAAGAT
This sequence comes from Palaemon carinicauda, assembly GCF_036898095.1. Classification (NCBI taxonomy): domain Eukaryota; kingdom Metazoa; phylum Arthropoda; class Malacostraca; order Decapoda; family Palaemonidae; genus Palaemon; species Palaemon carinicauda. Next base: position 321,636,032 of record NC_090725.1, on the reverse strand, counting down.
TTAAGCAGACCTTTATTAGCATTATTTAAAGGGAGGAATAAGAATCCCATAGGGCCATCTTTGCTGGGGCAATAAACTGTACTTTGTCCCAGAAATTAAGGGTAGATTCGAGGTTGGTGGTTTACTTATTCATGTGAAGGTTCACATAAAATTTCCTACCTGATACTTTTCAGGAGGAATCTGAACCACATGGGCCCATCTTTTGGGGGGTTATCTAGATTCCACTTTACCCCAGAAATTTATTTTAGATTCAGTGTTTCTGGGTTCCTTAGATACATGTTAAGGTTTACATACGATTTCTTCCCTAATAATCGTCAATGACCTTAAGGTACCCTGACACTTGCACGAATTTGTGGCATACATTGTCATGACTCGAGTCATGAACTGGCGTGAACTCGTCGTGAACTGGAGTGAACTCGTCGTGAATCTGTCGTGACATCGTGGCATGTCATGACGAGAATTTTGAAATGTTGAAAATTTTGGTCAGGACAAAATTTCGTGAACACGGTGTGAACTATGCGCGAACTGTTCGTGAACTCGTCGGGACGATGCGGGAAGTGCGCAAACTATGCTAAAACTATGCATGAACCCGGCGTGAACTCGCCGTGCCAGTTCGTGTCAATGTGGACAGGTGAGCTGTGATACTGAGGTAATTTTTTTTTATTTTTATTTTCCAGATCGTGCCACAAAATGTCACGACTTGCCACGACAAATTCGTGGCAAAAAGTCGTGCAAGTGTCAGCCTGGCATTAGATGGCATCCGATGCCAGAAAACCTCAAATCAATTAATCAATCTTCCCTAATACTTTTATGGGGGGGGGAACAAATTCCCTGGCTCTATCTTTAGGAGAGATCTAGCCTGAAATTTGCCCTTAGAATTTTAGGTTAGATTCAGTGTTTCCGAGTTACTTAAGTACTTGTGAAGTTTCACCTAAAGTTTCCTGCCTAATACTTTTTGGGGGGAGAATGCAACAGGCCCTGGGCCCATCTTTGCAGGAGTTCTAAGCAGAAATTTAGGTTAGATTTGGTGTTTTTGTGTTAATTAAATCCATGTGAATTATCACATGAAATTTCCTGCCTAATACTTTTAGGGAAGAATAAGATCCCTAGGAGCCACCTTTCTGTGGGATCTATCCTTAATATTACCCACAGAAGTTTTGGTTAAATTTGATGTTTCTATGTTACTTTGATACATGTGAAGGTTCACCTAAAATTTCCTGCATAATGATTTTTGAGAGGAATGCGATCCCAATGGGGTCGTCTGAGCTGGTGGTTTAATCTGAACTTTGACCCATGAATTTAGATTAGATTGGACATTTAATAAATCTTTACACAAGTAAAGACTCATGATAATTTATGTACATAATATTTGGGGAACTAATTGTGTCTCAAGTGAGTCATTTTCGAAAGGAGCTGGTACTAAGTATCCCAGAAATGCACCAGCTGGCCAATCTTAAATAATTGCTCGTATTAGTAGGAATTACCTGTCATGAGCTCTTCGGCTATGCAGATGATTTGGTAATACCACTGAAGACAAGGATGACATACAGAGAAGGGTAGTAGATAGGCAAGAGACTTTGGAGAGGGGTGGCTTGAGTGTAAATGCGGATAAGACTGAAGCTAAAGTAATAAGTAAGGAAGGTAGGAACAGGATAGCTATTCATGAAAGTAGACTCGTTTATAAAATAAGTGGAACAATTCATAATACAAGTCAGGAGAAATCTATCTAAATAGACTTTCTTATTGTATTGATGAAAAAAGTAGATATTCTTTTCCCCACTTAACATATTTTTTTTTTTTTTCAAACTACTTGTTACTCCCAAATACAAGTCTAGAGAAATATGTCCAAAAAAACTGTAAATTTTGCACATTTAGACTTGTTTTTCATATTCTTATATGCCATATATTATACGCCTCTTAATATTTGGATTATTTCTACCTTGGGATCAGAGACCCAAGGGGGAATCAACAAAAAGATTGTAGCTTCTTGTCCGCCGGAGAATCGAACCCGGTCCAAAGAAACTTAGGTTCCATTAACTTAGCAATTCAGCCACAAAGAGTGATATATTTTCTTATCTATGTTGATATTCTTTTCCCCACTTACCCACTTACCATTAAATTATTTCTCAAACAACTCCCTCTAAGCAAGGACTTACCCCCTTCCATTTCTGGCTCTCTTTTTTTATCTCTTTCCCTTTCTGGGTGGTCATATTCGTGGAAACTATTCTCGTAAAAGGAGAGGAAACGGATATTAATATGCAGGAGTCATCGTGGCACTATTCTTTTAAAACTAATATATAGATAGCACTTACTCGCATATACTCTCTCTCTCTCTCTCTCTCTCTCTCTGGGACATGATGGTATTAGGACAGAGCGTCGAAAGGCAGAGCGTCGAAGGACAGAGCGTCGAAGGACAGAGCGTCGAAGGACAAAGTGTCGAATGGACAAAGTGTAGAATGGACAAAAGTTAAAAAGAGAGAGAGATAGATTGGATTTCATTATTGATTTTTGGCTTACGTCAAGCAATGGGACTTCAAGGTCATCCAGAAGATAGAGTGTTACAAGGAGTTATAAATGTTTTTTGAGTTGATTATTCAATTTAAGCTTACCCCAAGCACTGGGATTACAAGGTCATTCAGCGCTTTTGAAAAAATAAAATGGATATAGGATC
>NC_090725.1:321623361-321625861 GCF_036898095.1 Palaemon carinicauda | reverse complement strand
TGAATGTCAGTTGACCAGCTACTAGAGAGAGAGAGAGAGAGAGAGAGAGAGAGAGAGAAGTATTGTGTCTTTATAGATATATATGCTTGTATAAGAAACAGAGTATGAGGGGGAGAGAGAGAGAGAGAGAGAGAGAGAGAGAGAGAGAGAGAGGTGGTTGGGTGTCAGTTGACCCGCTGATAATAATAATAAAATTCTAACAATGATCAATACCAAGTTGATACGAGTACACAGTGTCGTCAATGTGTAACGAGACCTTTGCTCGTATATTTTTTAGCATTCAAGAACTATGAATAAATGTATCCGATCTCTGTTCCTCTCATACTTCATCTCTGTTCGCTCGACATTTTGTATTCTTTCCACGGGCCTTATTCTTATGCATTACAAATAATAGCCCTCTCTCTCTCTCTCTCTCTCTCTCTCTCTCTCTCTCTCTCTCTCTCTTGCACTGCTACATGACTAATGTAAACCACTGTTGGGTGCAAGGCAATGCCAAAGAAAATAGCTGAAACTTGAACAATAACCTATAATAAATCCAAATCTTAGGAAGCAAAAAAAAAAAAAGAAAAATGTATTATTTTTAATTTGTAGCCAGATATATTTTTATATAAAAAAGGGTACCTATTTTCGTGGACCTCATCTAATGAATATTTTTTTTTATTTCTGTTTTAAGTGAAAATTTTATCTTATATAACTTAACAGCTTTCCTTGTCTAACAGTCATCCATACTAGTAGATTCCAAATATTCCTGAGGAAGCACTTCCATTGTTTGTCCAGTGCTCTGGTTTTTATTAATTCTTTAGACACACACACACACACACACACATATATATATATATATATATATATGCACGAGTGTGTGTCTGTATGTATGTTTGTAAGTATATACTTAAACACACACACCACACTTATATGTATATATATATATATATATATATACATATATATTTATATATATTTAAATAATATGTATATATATATATATATATATATATATTTAAATATATTATATATATACACACACACACACATATATATATATATATATATAGCGTGTGTATATTTATGTAATATCTATTTTGTGACATTTTTCACTAAATTGATAAAATGTTGAATACTGAATATATATGCATGTAAAAGTATCATATTTCCTAGGATTGCAATTCAATTTAATGCAATTTCATCAGAGGATTATAAGCGTCGTTGAATACTTGTTGTTCTATAAGAATTTTTATGGAGGTTAAATACCCGTGCTCCTATTCATTGCTATAAACAAAGGTATAATCATTGAAGTGGTGAGTAGCTCGGATTTTTTTTGTTCTAGAATTGTTCAAGCGTAAAGGTAACACATTAATACCACCCGGAAGCAATATATGCTCTCTCTCTCTCTCTCTCTCTCTCTCTCTCTCTCTCTCTCTCTCTCTCTCTCTTTAAATTTATAAGTGATCAGTTGAATACTCCAACTTTGCTGTAGGTAGTAGGTTGGCCAGGGCACCAGCCACCCGTTGATATGCTACCACTAGAGAGTTACGGCGTCTTTTGACTGGCCAGACAGTACTAAATTGGATCCTTCTCTCTGGTTATTGTTCATTTTCCCTTTGCCTACACATACACCGAATAGTCTGGCATATGCTTTACATATTCTCCTCTGTCCTCATACACCTGACAACACTGAGATTAAAAAACAATTCTTCTTTCTACATGGGGTTAACTACTGCAGTGTAATTGTTCAGTGGCCACTTCCCCCTTTCTAAGGGTAGAAGAGACTCTTCAGCTATGGTAAGCAGCTCTTCTAGAAGGACACTCGAAAACTGTCTCACTTTTTGATTGTACCCTGAAGTGCATTAAAATGCAAGAATGCGCTTGGTACCAAAGAATTTTATCATCATTTTTTTTCTGGCTTTGCTGTGTGACTACAGTGAGTGGCCAGACCAGTCACTCCCCTGGTCTATGACATATATTGTAATTAATCTAATTCGTAAAAGGATGAATTTATGCTTTCAGACATTTTATAAATTCTGGAGTATGCATATTTTGTTTTTCTGCAATGGAAAACAATATGTTTTGACACGATTAAATATTCGTGAAAATCCGAATCACCTACGTGAAATTACTTGCAACAACATTTTGCATGACTCACATATGCTATTTGCTTTTCCTCTTGCTGGCAGATACCATTATCTAAATATTAGAAGCGTAAATGTTACAATTCGCACAAAAGAGCAGAAATGTAATGCTTTTCTCTTTGTTGTTTTACTTATACTTACGATGCTCAAAGATGTTATAGCTTTGAAAATATTAGAAGCGTAAGCAATTATTACGATTCGCACAAAAGAGCAGAAATTTAATGCTTTTCTCATTATTGTTTTACTTATACTTACGATGCTCAAAGTTGTTATGGCTTTGTGTGTTCGAAAATATTAACACTGCCACAAGGTATTGTATCTCAGTTTTAATCGCCCTGTAGCACGATATTCAAAATACATTATCCATGGTGGCA
>NC_090725.1:321613650-321620361 GCF_036898095.1 Palaemon carinicauda | reverse complement strand
GGTGCGGATTTCCTCTCTCATTTCCACCTTCTGGTCGATGTCGCCCACCGACGATTGGTCAATGCGGACTCGTACTTGTCGACACCTCTTCAACCCGCCCCCTCTAACCTCGCTCTCCACATCAGCGCACCCACGGATGCCTACGCCCACCTCCTCACGTCGTACCCGGAAGTTTTCCGTCCAGAACTTCGCCAAACACCCACGGTTCTGCTAAGCACGGTATTTATCACCATATCAAGACGACGGGACCCCCATTCTTTGCAAAATTCAGACGTCTGGCACCGGAACGATTGGCAGCTGCCAAACATACGTTCGCCGAAATGGAGGAAATGGGCCCTTTGCCAAAAGGCCTCCAGCCCATGGTCGTCACAATTACACATCGTTCTGAAGAAAGACGGCTCCCTCCGTCCGTGCGGGGATTACAGGCGCCTGAACATGCAAACGGAACCGGATCACTACCCCCCTCCCAAACATTGCCGATGTAACCTCCTACCTGCACAAAGCAAAGGTTTTCTCTACGCTCGACCTCCTGAAGGGGTTTTATCAGGTGCCTATGAACCCAGAAGACATCCCCAAGACCGCCATCACCACTCCGTTTGGCACATACACCTTCAATTACTCCTGTTTTGGCCTTTGTAATGCTGGGGCAACGTTTCAACGTCTCATGGATGGCATCTTAGGGGACCTCCCTTTCTGTGTATGTTATGTGGACGACATACTTGTGTTCTCCTCCTCAAAAGAGGAACACCTCCGTCACCTACGCACCGTGCTCGACCGCCTGCAACAAAACGGGCTTGTAGTCCGGTACGACAAGTGTACCTTTGGCGCCAACGAAGTGTCGTTCTTAGGGCACCTTATCACTCCTGAAGGAGTCCATCCCCTCCCTGAGAAGGTAGCAGCCGTTCAGAATTTCCCCACGCCCTCGACCGTCAAAGCTCTGCAGGATTTCTTGGGCATGATCAACTATTATCACCGCTTTCTGCCAGCCATTGCCGCCACTCTTGCTCCCCTTTACGCCTCCCTCAAGGGCAAGCCAAAGACTTGAAGTGGGGTCCCCTTCAAGAAGCGCCCTTCTGCAATGCAAAGAAGGCCTATCAACTGCTGCGGCTCTCACTTTTCCTATCCCACACGCCCCTCTCCTTCTCTCCCACCGATGCCAGCGACGTCGCTATTGGTGCAGTACTCGAGGCAGGTGGTCAAAGGCTCGCCCCGCCCATTGGCCTTCTTCAGGAGAAAACTGTCCAAGGCAGAATCAGGTTATTCTACCTTGATCGAGAAGTGCTGGCGGTGCACCTGGCTGTCCGTCACTTTCGCCATTTCTTAGAAGGTACGCCCTTCGTCATTCGCACAGACCACATGCCTCTGGTGCACGCCTTCACTCGACAGTCTGACGCCTGGTCCGCACCGTCAACGGCGACATCTCTCCGCCGTGGCTGAATACAATTGCACCCTCCAATACCTCCCTGGGAAAATGAATCCCGTTGCCGATGCCCTGTCAAGAAACACGTTGGCTGCCGTTCAACTGGATTGGATTACAACGCCCTGGCTGAAGCCCAACGACAGGATCCAGAATATCAAGCTTGTAGGACATCCTGCACGTCCCTCCGTTGGGAGGATTTTCCCCTCGAAAACTCCAACACCACCCTCCTCTGTGACGTCAGTACTGGTAGACCTCGACCTTGGATTCCTGCTCCCATGCGCCGACAGGTGTTTGATTTCATCCACGGCCTTTCACATCCCTCGTGCCGTTCTACTGCACAGCTGCTGAAGGCAAAGTTCATTTGGCACGGCATTTCTAAGGATGCTAAGGATTGGGTCCGTGCCTGTACTTCTTGCCAAACTTCCAAAGTACATCGACACGCGGATTCAGGAGTGGGCACCTTTCCTCAACCTCAGCGTCGTTTCGCACACATTCACGTCGACGTGTTAGGCCCCTTACCCACATCACAAGGACATCGTTACCTGTTTACCGTCATCGACCGCTCCACTCGTTGGCCTGAAGCCATTCCCATGGAAACTGCAACGTCCGCCTCATGTACATCTGCCTTACTCTCTGGATGGATTTCAAGATTCGGTATCCCAGAGCATATTACTTCTGACAGGGGAACCACTTTCACCTCTCAGTTATGGACGTCATTAGCGAATCTCCTGGGCATCACCCTACACCACGCAACAGCCTACAACCCCGCTGCCACTGGAAGGGTTGAACGTTTTCATCGCACCCTCAAAGCAGCTTTGATGTCCCGCTGCAAGGATTGCAACTGGTTTACTCAGCTTCCCTGGGTCCTCCTTGGACTAAGGACCACTCCTAAAGACGCCCTCGACGTCTCGGCAGCCGAAATGGTGTATGACGACCCGTTGGTCGTCCCCTGCCGAGTTTTTTCCTTCTACAACCTCCTCCGACGATCTCCAGCGCATACGTCACGTCGTGGGAAAATTTACTCCGTGCCGCCAGACTTACAAGCCCCCAGCGAAGCATCACATACCAACGACTTGCACTCTGCAACGCACGTCTTCCTGCGCAACGACACCAGCAAGCCACCGTTAACGCCCCCCTACACGGGACCTTACCTTGTGATAAGACGCAGTCCGAAAGCATTCATCCTAAACATTCGTGGCAAAGAAGACTGGGTCTCCATTGATCGTCGAAAACCTGCTTATCTTCCGCCAGATGACCCGCTTACAGTTCGCCTCTCTGGATCAGGGCGCCCTATTTAACATGTACAGTATGTCATTTTTAGGGGGGGAGCCATGTACCAACCGTGTTTCACACAATTGTACATAATTCCTTTTGTATATATTATGGTTGTATCTTCGCTCTTCCCCTCGCACTAAAACGAACATGAAAATTCAAGTCTGGTTTTTTCTCTGTGATTTTGTCTGTCTTGTAAACATGTTATGTCCTGTTGCCTTGAGGTTTTGTATATAAGGAGAGTGTTCCACAACAATATAACTCAGTCGTTTCCAATCTGCCTTTGATTTCACACACTCTCTCTCGGCCTGTCACAATTCCAAGGTCCTGAAACGTTCCTGTCTGTCAAATTCTGTACAACATAGAGAGTCTTTAAAAATTAACAATATTGGGAAGGGTGGTTGGTTATAGACTGGCAGGAACAGGAGGTCAAAGACAATAATCGACTGAGCGAAGGGCGTTGGATGAGTGGCCTGTACCAACCGTGTGTCACGCGATCGTACATAGTTCATTTTGTGTATATATTATGGTTGTATCTTCGCTCTTCCCTTGTTACTAAAAAGAGCCTGAATAAACATATTTGTTTTTATCACCGGTAACGGTGTCGATTTTGAACATGAAATTTCTTGTTGCCTTGAGCTTTTGTATACAAAGGAGAGTGTTCTATAATAAACTCACTCAGTTGCTTTCATCATGTCTTTGAGTCGCAACTTCTCTCGGCTCGTCACAGGCCTTTTCAATAATGGGAAAGAAAAGAAAGGAAATTTTTTTATAAAAGACATTAAAGATCTTTGTTTGAAGAAGGCTATCTATGCAAGAGGAAAATTATTCACCCCTATAGTGGTTGGAAAACTTCTTCGAGAAATTGTAATGTTGAAAGTCTGGTCTGTCTTTTTTCATTGTTTTATCTATCATTCCAAAAAGTTAAATGTTTCATACAAGTCAAAGTGTTTTCTTTTTAAAGTTCTTATGAATCATTACCCCAGTATTATATAATAACCTAAAATTAACTCAATATTTTGTATTCATAGGATGATTACAAATTAGTAAATTTGAATTCATATTTGAACACAATCTTGATGGTTCTTGTTCTATTTCAGAGAATTGTTAAGTTTTCGTAGTTTATATAAAAGATGTTTATTTTAATGTTACTGTTCGTAAAATATTCTATATTTTCCTTGTTTCCTTTCATCAGTTGGCTATTTTCTCTGTTGGGGCCCCTGGGCTTATAGCATCCTGCTTTTTCAAAAAGAGTTGCAGCTTAGCAATTAATAATGATAATAATAATAATAATAATAATAATAATAATAATAATAATAATAATAATAATAATAATAATAATAATAATAATAATTGTTTGTTAATATTAAAGTAGGGTAAGATATAAATAATATTAATCGGCAATGTCATTCGTTATAGAACCTAATTCTCAAAGCCTTCCCGGAGTGAGATATAAAAGATTTTTAATTAAGATATAATAAAAATTGATACTGCAAAATGAAAAGTGATTGATACGGAAGAAGACGAAGACATTTTATTGACTGGGTGCCAGGTTCTATCTAGTGTTTGGAATTTATTATAGATCTGTCCGGTTTAACTTCGAAATAAATTTAAAAAATGGCTATGCGAGTACCACGAAGAGCTCAGTGAGTTTTTCTATGGCATGACATTATTCTGATATATATATATATATATATATATATATATATATATATATATATATATATATATATATATATATATATATATATATATATATATATATATATATATATATATATATATATGCATATATATATAATATATAGATATATATATCTATATATATATATATATAAATATAAATATATATATTATATATATATATATATATATATATATATATATATATATATATATATATATATATATATATATATATATATGCATATATATATAAATATATAGATATATATATCTATATATATATATATATATATATAAATATAAATATATATTATATATATATATATATTATATATATATATATATATATATATATATATAAATATATATATATATATATATATATATATATGTATGTATGTGTGTATGTGTATAAATGTGTGTATGTATATATATATATATATATATATATATAATATATATATATATATATATATTTATATATATATATATATATATATATATATATATATATATATATATGTTTGCAATGACAGATAATTAAATTTTTTTTTTTTTTTTGGGGGGGGGGAATTACTTTAATACTGTAATGAGTCTATGAGGTGTTCTTCCTTACTTTTCAATATAAGTAAACGTAATAGTGCTTGGATATCTAACTTATACTGCTTTTTTTTGAAAGTATGATTTTTATAGATTAAGAAATAAGATCAGATCAAACCTTAATCCATCATGAATAATGACATAAGTTTTGAGTTGCAATACATTATCAAAATATTATTTGAAAATGCATCAATTCTTTATTGGTGTCCGTTATATCTATTCACATAAAGCAAAGTTGATTATTCGTATAATTTGCTACATTTCCCATTAACCCAAAAATCAAATAAAAATTCAGGTTGATTTCCTAATCTTTTCTCCCAATCTATTTAGTGTTTTAATTTCCAGAAGGATAATTTTCCATAAATTCTGAAATGAATTTTGTAATGGATCAATAAAAGTACATTTTGAGCTGAAAAATTGAGTATACTGTAGTCGATATAATGATATTCATTTTGGTTTAAGTAAAAGAAGTGCTGAGTGTGAATCCATACGGACCAGAAATATTGATGATTATCCAGTTTTCTTTCCAACAGCTAGTTATTGAACTCGTGAATAACTAACTATCAAAGTATATTAATTTCCAAGTAGGGTTAAAAAAAAAAAGAAAAAAAAAAGAAAAAAAAAATCTTACGGAACATTGGGCAGAGCACAGGCTAATAGCAGCGCCCCCCCCCCCCCCCCCCCCGCCACACCCCACCTCCACCCAACAACAACAACAACAACAAAAGATCTGTAATCTTTTCAACCCAGTGAAATAGAATGGGTGATTTAATTGGAAAGTCGTAGAAATAACTGGCAAACAGATTTTGTGATAATAAACTGTCGACCTAACTACGCCATGACTCCTCGCTGATGGGAGGAAGGGCGAAGGTGGCTGGTAAAACACACTAACATATGCTACCTGAGTCTAGGCGACGTCAGGCAGGCAGCCGGTCGGGACAACGGTCCACCCCAAAAGCCAAAAGCAAAGTCTTTCAAAAGAAGGGAACCGCGTTACCCCATACGGAAAAGCACGCTGCTAGTAGAAGAATCTAACCAGATGATTATTATGATAAAGTTTATAAGTGTATTTCAGTTCTAATGATCTTCGGTAAGTTCAAAGAATGTCTTAAGCTGTACTCACACATTGCAAATGTTATAGCCTCTTCGGATTATGCAAGCCAAACTGTAATTCTAATTAATCTGCAGCCATTAAGCTTTTATTATAACCTCTCCTGGAATTCAACTATTTAATGCACTGCAATCATTATGTAAAGGTCGTTGCAATGTCTTCTCAACCTTAGCTTGAACGACTTTTTAATCTTTCTACTTTAGCTCCGTTGCTTCTTTTCTTCACAATTGCTGTTTATTTATTGCGACATATTTCCTTCTTAAAATAATTGCAGTTTCATCCAAGCTAAACATCAGTGCTTCATAGCTGCACAGCCCCTGTGCCAGCCATATGATTTAAATTCATAAAAAATATATATTCTAGAATTTGTTTCCATATATGTGTACAGTTCTTGATGTTTTTTCTTAATTATTTTCAATCTAGATTGACGTTCCAAGAAAACTACTTGAAAGGAGGATTATGAATTGGAAAATAGAACTTCTTATCCATTTGCATTTGGTTACGGAAAACCTCATTGCATCTTCTGGTCATTCCAGCAATGTCATATCCAGTTAGTCATAACCATTTTTAAATACTGATTCACATTGAGGAGCTAGACAGGAGGGGCCTAAGCTTTGCTGAA
>NC_090725.1:321608650-321611150 GCF_036898095.1 Palaemon carinicauda | reverse complement strand
TCACATTACTATACTCACTATGGTGCCCGTCAACAACAATTCTTTGGGATATATTACTTAAAAAATCAATAATAATACTAAGAAACGACCCACCCATCCCAACTGTTTGAGTTTGAAAACAAGGGCCTCATGATTAACACGGTCTAAGGCAGCACTAAAATCAAGGCCAATCATACGAACTTCCTGACCACAATCAAGGGATTTCTGTACAGCACTGGAGATTGTAAGAAGGGCATCACATGCTCCAAGGCATTTTCGAAAACCAAATTGCAAACTAGGGAGTAGATGATTTACTTCAGCAAACATATTAAGACGTTTTGCCAGAAGACGTTCAAAAACTTTATATAATTTGGGAGTTATGGAAATTGGGCGGTAATCAGTGGGACTTGAGCTACCACAAACACATTTATATAGAGGAGTAACATTACCAATTCTCTAACAAGTGCTAAAAGCTCCTCTTCTTGCTAACTTGCGCAAAATAACAGATAACTTTGGAGATAAGAAATATGCTGTCTTTATAAAAAACAAAGGAAAAATATCATTTGGGTCTACACCTCCATAAGCACCAAGGTCCATCAACAGAGCTTTAATCTCACGAGATCGAAAAGCTAAACTAGTTAGTTTAGCCTCAGGAAAACAGGAATGAGGAAGATCAAGTTTTTCATTACTCTGTTTACTGTCAAAATCATCAGCCAAAAGGGTTGCCTTTTCCTTTGGACAGTGAGTGACTGAGCCATCTGGTTTAAGTAAAGAAGGAACTGTTGCATCTATACCAAAGAGTGCAGATTTAAGGGTAGACCACCATTTATGTTCCTGAGTTGTAACAGAAAGGGTTTCTTTTATGGTTAAATTGTACACCTTTTCAGTTGAGGCATAAACTCTCTGAGCAAAAGGTCGAAGCTGAGTATAGTTGTTCCAGGGTCAAATCTGATCTGTTATCATTCCAAAGGTGATAGGCCTCCTGCTTCTCCAAATAAGCACGTCTACAATCATCATTGAACCACGGTTTGTCCTTCACTCGGTACCTTATCACACGAGAAGGGATACGCTTATCAATTATGTTGGCTAGATTCTCATTCAAAGGGACAACAGGATCTACACTATTATGTAATTGTGACCAATTCAAGCACAAAAGATCATGCAAAATCCCATTCCAGTCTGCTTGAGATTTCATATACAAATTTTACAAGAATATGATATATCAGGGACAGGCTGCTCAGTCTTCACTAATAATGAAATCAAGGCATGATCAGATGTCCCGACTGGAGAACCAACCTTACTAGTTATAACGCCAGGGGACTCAGTGTATACGAAGTCCAACCAATTACCAGACCTGTGAGTAGCTTCATTTATGATTTGCTCACAACCTGATTCAGAGGCTAAGTCTAAAGCTCTTAAGCCATGGCGACCGGTAGGCGAGATAGAACTTAACCATTCCCTATGGTGATCATTAAAATCACCAACAAAGAAAAAGAAGCCTTTCTATCATCTTCTTGTATCTTAGCCATAATGGTAAGAAGACAATCGAAGATAGAATCATCCATATCTGGATTCCGGTAGATCGAACACAAATAAAAGTTGTTATGCCTTCCACAAACTTTTATTACCTGAATATCATTACATCCACATTGATAGTAGGACGTATGAGGAGCATGGTACTCGGTCCTAATATACACCACCATTCCCCTGGCCCTAGGGATGGCATCCAGTTACAACATTATTGGCTTCTTAAAACCAGTTATAAGGAGCTTAGATGACTGCTAGTGGAACACCGGATATCACATTCCTATACTCACTATGGTGCCCATCAATAACAACTCTTTAAGATCTATTACCTTGAATATCAATAATAATGCTAAGGGCCTCATGATTAACACGGTCAAAGGCAGCACTAAAATCAAGGCCAATCATTCGAACTTTCTGATCACAATCAAGGGATTTCTGTACAGCACTGGAGATTGTAAGAAGGGCATCACATGCTCGAGGGCCTTTACGGAAACCAAATTGCAAACTAGGGAATAGATGATTGCCTTCAGCAAACCTATTAAAAACTTTAGATAATATGGGAGTTATGGAAATTGAGCGGTAATCAGTGGGACTTGAGCTACCACAAACACATTTACATAGAGGAGTAACATTACCAATTCTCCAACAAGTGCTAAAAGCTCCTCTTCTTGCTAACTTACGCCAAATAACGGACAACTTTGGAGCTAAGAAATCTGCTGTCTATAAAAAACAAAGGAAAAATACCCTTTGGGTCTACACACACACACACATATATATCTATCTATCTATCTATCTATTTATCTATCTATCTATCTATATATATATATATATATATATATATATATATATATATATATATATATATATATATATATATATATATATATATATATATATATAGAGAGAGAGAGAGAGAGAGAGAGAGAGAGAGAGAGAGAGAGAGAGAGAGAGAGAGCGTGTGTGCTTGTGCGTGCATATGGGGGATAAAAGCATA
>NC_090725.1:321603650-321606150 GCF_036898095.1 Palaemon carinicauda | reverse complement strand
TGTTGCAAATATTACGGAGGAGAGGTCCCCTCAGAGGCCATCCATGAGTCACTAAAAAGTTTCCCCAGCATTACGCAGGGCACAAGGGGTCACCCTTCTTCAGTCTGATGTGTAACAGTGATCACCATGGACTTGGGGTGAACGTTTGTTTAGTGGCTGACAAATTTTCTGGGGCGAGACAGCTAAATCTAGCATAAAGCGGGGGCCCCATTGTATTAATAGTGCAATACATACTGTGATTTGCGGGAACCGTGGGCGTTTGGGAAAGATCAGGATGGAAGACTTCCATGTATGACAAGAGGAGGTGGGTGTAGACCTCCGTTGCTGTGCTGATGTGAAGTGTAAGGTCATTGGGGGCGGGTTGAAGAGGTGTTGGTGTTTTGACTAAACGTCGATGCACTACATCAAACCAGGAGGGGTAAATAGGCAAGGAAATCCACACAATGTATTTGCAATGTTACGTTAGCAACAAGGAATTTTAATAGTATTTGGCACTTCCAAATGATAGCGTGAGTATCTCGTACCTATGGGTGGGGATATCAGTTCCATTGGCAGCTACCAGGCTTACATCAGCAGTCTTAGAATAACTACGTCATGTCCTGGAGAGTAACTTTGGTAGAAGGGAACAGCTAGCATCAGTGTCTACCAAAAACTGCCCACCTGTACCTGCAACATGTTAAAAGAAATGATTAGTGACAGGGGAGGCCACCACTACAAGCAATAACCTACATACTCGTTTTTTGGCCTCTTACAACTGCTGGCACATTTCTTCGGAGCAGCCCAAAATCTGAGGTGGTAGTAGCACAACTGTGGCTTATGGGTGTCAGTATGTAGCAGGAGAGGATGTTGGTTGGGTTGTGAGCGAAGGGCGGCATACGTATGCAGTGGCCAGCATTGTCTCCACTCTGGCATGCATGCTGGATTCAGTCAGTGTTGATTAGTTGTCATCTTTGTCAGGGCTGGAGGCACTGATGGAGGCTTGAAGGTGGTGATGTGGCAGTTCATAAGGCCATCTACTTTGGTCATGAGGTCCTTCATGGCAAGGTATTGACATCGAAGATGGCAGTGCATACAAGTTCAGATAGGTATTGTACCCAAAGGGCATGAATTAAGTTCACTTCCTGAGGAGAGCCATCTGCAGCCGGTTGCAAGAAACTTGTACCGGCCATTTCCCTGAGGATGAACGAATCATTTTGATCTACTAACAGCTGCTGAGAAAGCTGAAAAAACTGGGCTGTACGGTCGGCTGCCGATGGTGATTATTGGTCCAAGAGGTATTTTTTGAGGGTGTCATATAGTATTGTGTGGTAAAGCCAATCAGAAATTTTTGGGAAAGCCTTCTCGGGGATTGCCACGAGGACAGAGTTTGCTTTACTGCTTCAGCGAGTCACAGCCTTGATGCAAAACTATACTTCAGCGTTCTGGAACCAAACAAATGCCTCTCTGTTGGTGTATGGTGGCAGTTTCACCGATGCAGTGTTGGTTGCTTAGCCCGGATTGGTGGGCAGCATTATAATAAGGGTAGGGCGTAGTTGTGGGCGAAACAAGGTGATGAGGAGCTGGTCACTCCGAGGCTCACCAATGTGCAAAGTGACTGTTAGGTGCGAACAGAGAGGCGAGGTGAATGCAAGTTTGAATAGTTTTCCTAATATCAACGCGTTGAGAGAACGAGAGATGAAAAAACGGAAGCATTACAGTGGATGAGCGTGTATGAAACACGTCCGTTTTTAGTTTGTTATCGTATCCACGTGTTTTTTTTTATTTTTTTTTCTGTTACTTTGTCTTATTCCAATAATTTGTTCCTACTCCTTAAGTTGTAACCTACTTATGTTCTACGGCTTTAGTAAGGCTCTAAGTTCCTGGTGCACAAGTTAAATCTAGTAGGACTATCTTATTAAATACTTTTCTTTTAAATATATGACACCACAGATAAAATTCAATGAATCAGTGATTTTATTTCAATAGATATTATGTCTAAGTAGTAATCCGATAAGATGACAATATAATATGGATTCAAATAGGTATAGAACGAATGTATGTGTTTGCTTATGACATATATGAGTATGTGTGTGTGTAAGGTCAGGAGAGAATTTCACATTGAATCAGTTAATAAATGAATGTGATTAGCTAATTTATAAGCTTTGCGTTAGAGAGAGAGAGAGAGAGAGAGAGAGAGAGAGAGAGAGAGAGAGAGAGAGAGAGATCTAATACGTTAGCTAATTATAGTTCATATTAAGCTCACTACATTATTTATTTCTTGAACAAATCTTAAATGATGCGAACATAAAAAGTCTCTTAACTGAAATAGGTGTTCCTTGTCTTCAAACGAAAATAAGCTAATGAGGCTCTTCACTGGGATTACCAGGTAATGCAGTTGATTATTTATTCATGGGATAGTAAATAATCTGCTTTTCAGTCGCCCGTTTTTCATACCTTGGTTCGTATTACACTGCTTAATCTATTTTTTTTTTTTTTTTGGGGGGGGGGGGGGGGCGGCCGG
>NC_090725.1:321591150-321598650 GCF_036898095.1 Palaemon carinicauda | reverse complement strand
TAATTAAAACCTAACCTCCAAATAATAATTGTAATGTTCCCCTTAACAAAGTGTTTTACTCTCTTCCCACTGCTATTGTCCTCTCTTTCCCTGTCCTCTTGTGTTGTCAATTCCAGAGACGCATTTATAAATGTATCTTTAACAAGAAACTTTCCTTATACAAAGTTGAAGGTAGTGTATATACAGTAAGTATTTGGATTACTCGTATCAAACTTCTTAAAAGGGTATGGAATTGACATTGACACTGAAATTTTTTTTTCTCTCTCTCTCTCTCCTCTCTCTCTCTCCTCTCTCTCTCTCTCTCTCTCTCTCTCTCTCTCTCTCTCTCTCTCTCTCTCTCTCTCTCTCTTTTTAAGGATGTAAAAATATAACTGTTATCATGTCATGTACTTAAATGTTTGACGCCAATGGGACCAAAAAATTGATTAAAACAAAATCTCTCTCTCTCTCTCTCTCTCTCTCTCTCTCTCTCTCTCTCTCTCTCTCTCTACGACCATGTAAAAATATAACTGTTACCATGTACGCAACTGCCTGACGCCTTTGAGCGCAAAAAATTAATTATTCTCTCTCTCTCTCTCTCTCTCTCTCTCTCTCTCTCTCTCTCTCTCTCTCTCTCTCTCTCTCTCTCTCTCTCTCTCTCTCTCTCTAAACGACTATGTAAAAATATAACTGTTACCATGTACTCAACTGCCTGACGCCAATGAGCGCAATAAATTGAGTAAAAAATTCTCTCTCTCTCTCTCTCTCTCTCTCTCTCTCTCTCTCTCTCTCTCTCTCTCTCTCTCTCTCTCTCTCTCTCGTAGCGACCTGTCACTTAAACAATTAAGGGCGAAAATCACCTACTTTATTCGCAGAGTGGATCCTGACAGTACACCAACTGAATTTCTTCCAAGGAATGGATTTCGATAGCCTCTGATCATTCACAGACTGGAAATCCTCAAGAGTGTTCTTCAAACACTATGCGAAGCAGGTGCATGACATCAAGAGATTCGTGGTAGCAGCAGGTAGTGTAATGAAACCTGCTGCTTAGTGCTGCGTAGAACAGTGAGTTACTTCGGGACGCTAACTCAACGGGTGCCTGTTTTGACCCAATTGCGATACAGAGTGATTTCAGGTGACACCTAGTGTCACATTTGGACTGTTCTTCCCCAAGGAGAAATGACATAGATTCTCACACGTGTGCCACATGTTCTTTGACATGGGGTGTATAGTGATTTTAAAACGGACTTTTGTTCCTCCGGGAACTTCTGTGTATAAAGGCAATAATTTTTTCCCTTTCAGATTCCACATTATTGTCTGTCAACTCATAATATATGTCCATTATTCAATTATATTATTGTAAATAATTTCCCTTTTTCAATTTTGGCAATTTCTTGGATAAAATAGATATTTTATTTATCATATGCGTCTTATTTCGCCTTTCCATATAAAAATAAATTGCTGTTACTGTTTTCTTTGCCCCTATTCTCATTATTATATTATGTATAATAAATTTCCTGTCTGAAATATGCTCACCAATCAGTAAAATATTGTTCCCACATGAATATTTGACATTCTGATCTGTCCACGAGACCAACACGATCTTCGCATCCAGATGAGTTTATCTTCATCAGGGCACTTCAAGATATTCCTCTTGTCCAAACAGGACTTCCCTGCCAGGTGGGCAGGAAGCCATGTCATTGTTATGCCACTGGTAGTAACATATAACGGAGATGTCACGGTCTCTATGGTCACCAGACCAAAGGAATATTGTTTGAAGTAGAAGGCATCTGAAATGGGGAAAAAACCACGATACACTAATTCTCTCGTAAACTTCCATCAGGATGTCATGGCTTGAGCCCAAAAAAATGGATTTTGAGCGAAGCGAAAAATCTATTTTTGGGTGAGATGGCCATGACGTCCTGATGGAACCGCCCTACGGTTTCCAGTTCAGCCTGCCAGGCCCCTCCCTTCCATATTGTATCGTGGAGGCTGGTAGATGCACTGAGCTTGGAATGAAGAAGACGGACGTGACGTCATTCATGATGGCGGACAGCTAAGGCTGCCGTTTGTTTACGTCGCGAGGTGCCGTAACAGTAACGTAGGAGGATAACTTTGCAACGGCTCCTCAGTTATCTCACCACCTTTTCCCTCCCCCCCCCCCCCCCCCCCCCGAAGCGTAAACGCAATGTGAGGTGCAGATAGTCATGTGGCGTGTCAATGCATACGTCCTCTGTAGATATACGATATCCTAAAGGGATACCTTTAGGGTACTAGCGCCAGAAGTTAGAATTCTGTGAAACCTTTGGTTTAATTCTCTGGGAATATCCACTGTAGACATATATACCCTTAGGAAGTTGATAAAGGAACCTTCCATCAGGACGTCATGGCAATCTCACCCAAAAATAGATTTTTCGCTTCACTCAAAATCCATTTTATGTCCGGCTATCCATAAAACAGTATCTTCAATATGTTAAGTAGCGAAATATATCACCTAAATGGCCATCTGCCACACTTTTTCCTGGCTGTATGTCAATAGTTGATTTAAGTAAATCAAACGTAAAACTAGACTACGATCGTTCGCAATTGGACGAAGTTACAAAGAACTGAAATTTGCCACAGCTATTTCTGTCCATTCGCGTATGAATGTAATACCTGAAACTTCCTAGTCAGTGTGGACTTTATTGACAAAACAGTAACTAAAAGTAGACAAGTTACATGCGCAATGGTAACATGTAGTTTCGTTTGGAATCAAACACACACACTATATATATATATATATATATATATATATATATATATTATATATATATATATATATATATATATTCCGTGGGGATATATATATATATATATATATATATATATATATATATATATATATATATATATATATATATATATATATATATATATATATATATATTCCGTGGGGATAGGAATTTTCTATATCTGTGCAGCTTTTTGTCCGCCTGACTCTCTTAGCTTAAAGATGTTAATTTTTCGAGTATGATGTAAGATACATATATTGTCTAACAGGGAACCTTTGTAATTTCGCTCTCTACATCTTGTTGTGTCCTGTCATCGGCTCCTTGATGTCACCATTTTCTTTGAATTTGCACATACAGGCCACACTCAAGTAAATTAGATTTGGGAAAATACACATCTTGCAAGAAAGATTTGCATTTCCGTTTAGTCTAAAGTGGACCCTAACACCCTTTAGCATTTCTTCATAATTATGTTGTCCTGTTATTGAAGTCTAGAGTCTGCCTAACAGAAAACAAGTTACTTGAATATATTCTTATTTAATTCTATTTTTTATTGTATTCTATTGATTCCTGTCATTATTATTTATTCTTTTACCTGCTCCAAAAAATAGCTGTCCTTTCCCCTCTTTCCATCCAATAATATAAGTTATTGATCTTTGTCTCTTCATCTTCATCCTATTGCATCTAAACTTGGCATATACCTATCATAGAAACATACAACTCACACACGTTTGTTGAACTCACACAGCTTTCTCTTATCGTTTCATCTGCCACTTGTTTGACTTTCTGCTTCAGTATCGTTGTATACTAAATAATGACACACCCGTTAAATTCTTATAGTTGCCACTATCACATGCTATATTTTTTAAAAATACCGACCGTTGAGATACTACCGCTAGAGAATTATAGGGTCCTTTGACTGGCCAGACAGTACTACATTGGATCCTTCTCTCTGATTACGGTTCTTTCCCTTTGCCTACACATACACCGAATAGTCTTGCCTATTCTTTACAGATTCTCCTCTATCCTCATACACCTGACACTACCAACAATTCTTCTTCACCCAAGGGGTTCACTATTGCACTGCAATTGTTCAGTGGCTACTTTCCTCTTGGTAAGGGTAGAAGAGACTCTTTAGCTATGGTAGCCAGCTCTTCTAGGAGACGGACACTCCAAAATAAAACCATTGTTCTCTAGTCTTGGATAGTGTCATAGCCTCTATACCATGGTCTCCCACTGTCTTGGGTTAGAGTTCTCTTGCTTGAGGGTACACTCGGGCACACTATTCTATCTAATTTCTCTTCCTCTTGTTTTGTTAAAGCTTTCATAGTTTATATAGGAAATATCTATTTTTAATGTTGTTACTGTTCTTAATATTTTTTTTTCTTGTTTCCTTTCCTCACTGGGCTATTTTCCCTTTTGGGGCCCATGGCTTATAGCATCTTGCTTTCCAACTGGGTTGTGGCTTAGCAGGTAATAATAATAATAATAATAATAATAATAATAATAATAATAATAATAATAATAATAATAATAATAATAATTTTCAAAAAATTAAACATGCACCAGCGGGGACTGGAGGCGTCCTCCCTTTCTGTAGAGAGTTGATCATACAAAGTACATTGATTCAATTTTTTTTTTATATGTTAAAATGTCTAGTAAGCAAGTTATATTACAACATCTCAGATATCACCATATGAACCTCTGTTGTCTTTCGTAGCTCTAACCGGTTTGCTTGTCATCCAAATATCCTCAACAATCATTTCCTTGAGTATTCTTAAGCTTAATTTAATCTTCTCACTGGACGTTTCCTGATTTCAAATTCTCACCTCTATACCATATTCACCTGATCATTATGATATGTTTTCCATTAGGCCAAGGACCCATTGACTCTTAGGCATTTGCTGGTTTAATGTCCCAGTTTTGGGATATTAGAAATCAACACCTCTCTCATGCTCTTTGTAATGTAATGTAATTAATTTATGTTTATTTATTAGCAATTTTTGTAATGTAATTGCTAGCGTGTGACACAGTGATCTTTAATTAGAATACACTTCACGATATTCGAATACTTGCGAACAAGAACGTTATAAAAACTTAAACCAATAAACCATGAAAAAGCAAGCTTAAACAGGCTAAGTTTTCAGTGCAAGGGGGGAGGAGTAAGATATATAAAAAAAGAAAATACCGTTACAGTATACGAACGTGTGTGAAACATGTGCAGTACATGGCTCCCCGACAAAAAGAAAAAAAAGGAAAAATACTTGGTTTTCTATTAAAGATTTGATCAACTAACTAATTTATTTTTCTTTAATCCGGATGTTTTTAAATCCCTGTGAAAAAAAAAAATATATTTTTTTCTTTATTCATATATGATGTCGGTGTCCCTAATCTTAGATGACACTACAGAAGATGAATGCTTTAACAATCATTATTTCTCATATACGATGAAAACGCTTCAGTAATACATTCATCCATATGTACGTCAGCTGCTGTAGAGATCCTGGAAATAGCTGAAGATGACAAATAAGTTATTCAAAACCAATTTTAATCTCTTATTTTATAAATATATTCAAATATTACCATTGCAATATTACTTTTTCTCAGCGGTGTCGTAAAATAATATTTCACTCTCCGTAAAATTTTATATCCATAATTCCGTTGTTTTTGGAATAAGATTTCTTGGAAAAGAAGCATGAACAACCCCTATGTTTGCAGGCCATGTCTTTTTTGTTATTTCTTTTTTCACAACTCCGGCTCTTAGCTTTGCTTATGATTCTAATCTTAATACTTTTTGGAGGATGGCCATCGAAAACAAATTAGAAAGAGTTATCCACCGTTTTGTTATTTTTGTGTGTGTTTGCGTGTAGATATATGACAGTATATTTGAATGTATGGATGACCAATTGTTTTTGTTTAGCTATTGCCCTAATTTAAGAGATAGAGCTAGATGGATGTAGCACCCAAGAATACAGGAAGTTTGTAATACTCTCTACAGCATATAACTGTATTATTTTGTAGTACTCTGTGCCAAAAAAACTTGCAGCCGTCCATCAAAAACATGTATTCGATTCATTGGTTCATTGTAGTTCACTATTGACCCACAGTAAAAATGAAAATATTCACAGTGATGAAACTGTCACTTCCAGGTTGGCAATGTATTGATTAACTGGTGGCACTATAGTCGTCCGTGAAGGCATCTAGATTACATTGTCACTAAGGCAGACTGTAGAATAATGATGAGAATAACTTTAGTGTATCTACGTTCGTGGTGTTGTCAACAATGAAATTTTTTACCTGAAGTCCTCTTCAGGTCAACAATGACCTGCTCTGAATGTAAGCCCATTTGAAGGATAGGCATGCGATGGAAAACCTTTGGTAAACAAAATGTGATTATGACAAATAAAAAAACTACTTTCTCAGAAGAGATATAATATAGAGGTTCCTACCAGTATTAACCTATTCATCAAAAACTAAAAGTCCTACAAAAGCCTTAGAACATAAAACTAGTTATAACTCAAAAACCTAATGAAAGAATAGTGATGGACATAACAGCATGAGACAGGAAAATTATATTTATATATATATATATATATATATATATATATATATATATATATATATATATATATATATATATATATATATATATAATATATTTATATAATATATATTTATAAATATATATATATATATATATATATATATATATATATATATATATATATATAATGTGTGTGTGTATGTATATATATATATATATATATATATATATATATATATATATATATATATATATATATATATATATATATATAAATATATATATACATATATATGTATATATATATATATATATATATATATATATATATATATATATATATATATATATATATATCATATATATATATATATATATATATATAATATATATATATATATATATATATATATATATATA
This sequence comes from Palaemon carinicauda, assembly GCF_036898095.1. NCBI lineage: Eukaryota > Metazoa > Arthropoda > Malacostraca > Decapoda > Palaemonidae > Palaemon > Palaemon carinicauda. The sequence continues at coordinate 321,591,939 of NC_090725.1, read as the reverse complement.
TATATATATATATATATATATATATATATATATATATGTATATATATATATAACCATTCTTGAAATCAAAGAAAAACTGTGAAATACTACAATACTGCTTATTACCTAGGCTCGAATCATTTATATATTCGATATTTCATATTGACATAACAGCTGAAAAAAAGCAATTGCAATTTATCATTTTGCATAAAATGCACAAATGTATAACTGTTATTGAGATACGAGACAACATTAACATGCAACCAGTCATTACTCTCAAAATAGAAAAAAAAAAAAAAAACAATGACTTTCAAAGTAAAGTAGAATATTGCTATAGAAGTGAAGTTATGCAGGACTATGAATATAAATCTTTTAAAATATTTCATTCGATTTATTTATTTTTTTTGACTTGGCAATATAAATGTTAGTAAATCCAGTATTCAGTTTATATATATATATATATATATATATATATATATATATATATATATATATATATATATATATATATATATATATATATATATTCAAAACAACGTTTTGGTTTAAATCCTCACCCAAGCAGAAATATTCGTCATTAAAGGAATTCCCCCAGTGGTCTGGGATTCAGCGACAGGCTGAATTTGATATTAAATTATTCAAAAAGAAAAAAAAATAACGATTTTTAGCACAATTATCACATACACACCCAATACAAAACACACACTTACACACACATACATACATATATATATATATATATATATATATATATATATATATATATATATATATATATATATATATATATATATATATATATATATATAT
>NC_090725.1:321576150-321586150 GCF_036898095.1 Palaemon carinicauda | reverse complement strand
GCATAAAAGTCTAACAGCTGAGTCATTAGACAACCATTGCCTGGCCCTCCTTGGCCATAGCTTTGGAGGAGAGGGGCTTCGACACTGAACACACACACACTTACACACACACACACACACACACACACACACACATATATATATATATATATATATATATATATATATATATATATATATATATATATATATATATATATATGTATATGTATATATATATATATATATATATATATATATATATATATATATATATATATATATATATATATACATACTATATATATATATATATATATATATATATATATATATATATATATATATATATATATATGTATATATATATATATATATATATATATATATATATTCATATATATATATGCATATATATATATATATATATATATATATATATATATATATATATATATATATATATATGCATATATATAAATAAACATGTATATATATATATATATATATATATATATATATATATATATATATATATATATATATATATATATATATATATATATATATGCATATATATAAATAAACATAAATATATATATATATATATATATATATATATATATATATATATATATATATATATATATATATATTATATATATATATATATATATATATATATATGATAAGCCTCTAGGCCTCTAGCGCATTGTCCTGCTCACCAGGGCATTGTCACTGTCCCTTACCTGTTACATCCATGATTAGCCTTTAAATCTTAACCTCATAATCCTTTTTTGTACAAATTAGATCATGTTTATATGTGCGTTTGTATTTAAATGCTATTCTATTATTCTTATTATGAATTAATTAATAATTTGAACATTGAGGAGGGATAAAAGCACAGCTAAAATGCATAATCTTTTGTAAATATATGATTGTCCTACAGATGAGGAAAACTAATAAGAAGTTCATTATATGGGATGATTAGTAGTTCTGTAAAGAGAAGTCATTCACTCTCAAACAAATAGGAGATATAGAAAGCACCAATTTCTAATGTTTGTGAACAATTTCTCGCACATTTGAATTTCCACAAAGTGGGGATCCCCGATAGATACACAGTTAGAACGGGCACTTGATAGAGCAAATACCTTCTCCTTTATCAAGTAATAAAAAAAGAGTTTAAACTTTTAAGGTTATCAACTTAGTTTGATGTAATTTGCATGGTTTCAAAGTAATTTTTGAGAAAATTCTAAGGTAATACCAGCTTTACGAAATTAAAGTTTTAAGGTAATCTAAGGTAAAAAGCAGCAGCACCTAAGGTAATGGCCACATGCTCAAGTTTTAACCCTGGCATAAGATAGGCAATTGAACTATGTGCATTTTGGTAATAGTTTTATGAAAATGAGAACAAAATTCACCATGATATGACAAAAAGATTTTTTTTTTATATATTTTCGTGACCCTGTCCTTGACTTTTGACCCAATCTCTCCAAAAATCAAATTAGATTGTCCTTGGATCATGGCCAAGTTTCCCACTAAATTTCACGAAATTCGGTCAAATAGTTTTTGAGTTATGCGAACCACAATCAGAGAGACAGAAATACAAATAAATGCACGATTATCAAATCATAACCTTCGCACCGAAGTTACCTTAGATAAATATCTTTTTCCTAGAGAGATGTGGCGGGATGTTGCAACAACACGCCCACACCCTGAATCACACCTACTGACAATTATCTCAACAAAACAAACTTTCCCCTTACGTTATCTAAACCAGTCTCTTAGAAAAAAAAAAAAAAAAAAAAAAAAAAAAAAAAAAAAAAAAAAAAAAAAAAAAAAAAGAAGCTTAATACTATATTCCTTAAAACTAAAACGCTTAACATACAACCATCCACAACCAAAATAATTACACTTAAGACTAACCATAAACTAAACATAAAATAAACATTTAACGTAACCCCATTCAAATAAACCTACAAAGACCCATGTCAAACCTTAAAATTAACCACACACCAAAACCAATATTTGTTTGTGTGGACCTCTTTATCCACACTAGGACCAACAGCCCTTTTAGGCCGATGCCACAACTCTCTGGCAGACGCAACACTGGGCACAATCTGCTATACCTGCCTCACTTGATTGGGCAGTCTATATCATCGCTATCATCATCATCATAATCATAATATCATAGCACAAGAACAATCAAATTAGGTTTTTTTAACGCATGCCAGGTCATCAACAATCGGTCAATCCAAAGAGCAGTCTGAATATAATCGTAATACATGCCAGGTCATCAACTATATATCAAGATTCAAAATAAATTCTCCAAAGGAGGAATTACGGCTCAAAAAAAAAAAATGAATATTTCCACGCTGGTCGAAATAATATAAAAATGATAGTAGTCCAGCATTCACACAACTGCTTCAAGTCACAGTCAATCGAAACAAGCATTTACCCAAGACGTGCACCACTGTCCTAGCCTAGCTAAAACATAAACAAACAATCTCATTTATACCAAGTCTTCCTCACAACATACAATCAATAAACTAATGTATCAACCATATGTCACACAATTGTATATAATTCCTTTTGTATATATTATACTTTTATCTGCGCTCTTCCCTCGCACTAAAAAGAACCTGAATGATCATGTCTCCGTTTTGCTCTGTAACATTGTCTGTCTCTCGAACAGGTCATGTCCTGTTACCTTGAGGTTTTGTATATAAAGAAGCGTGTTCCTTAATAAACAACTCAGTCCGTTTCCAATCTGCCTTTGAGTTCACACCCTTACTCGGCGCCGTCCACATTGGTGACCCCGGAAGTCGACTCGCTCCTACTGCCTTCCACCCCCACCTCCCTCGCCCCCTCCATCGTTGGTACTATGACGGAGGCAGACTCTACTTCGGCGGTTGGCACTGCGGCCGTCCCATTGAAACTTTCACCGTTCGCCCGCGGAGAAGCGTGTGCTTGATTTCAAAGCGCTGAAGTCCACTTTCGTATCAGGGGCGTGACTCGCTCAACCACCAAAGCGGATTTTGTTCTCGCGGCGATACCCGAGAACACCTTCCCAGAAATATCTTACTGGCTTTGTGAACAAGGAGACACCCCAATAGCGTATGACGCCCTCAAATCATACCTTCTACAGCAGTACTCGCCGTCGCCAGCCGCCCGTATAGCAAACCTTTTTCAGCTCTCGCAACAACCGTTGGGGGACCAAAGGGCTTCGCTTGCCCTCAGGGAAATGACCAGTATCGCTCGCCTTCAACCTGCCGCAAATGGCTCTCCTCATGAGGTGAGCCTACTCCGTGCCCTTTGGATACGCCGTTTACCTGAACCTGTGCGCGCTGCCATACCCGATGTCGATAGTTTTCCCATAAAGGACTTGATGAACAAAGCCGATGCCCTTATGGACAGCCACTTCAAGACCTCCATCAACGCCTCCACCCCTGACGATGAGAGACGATGAGAATGCCTATTCAACGACAACCAAAGCTGACATGAATGCTGTAGGACATACACGCCTACCCCGTGACGTGCCAAAGCAGCGACAAAGCCGCCCACCACCCACCAATCGCTCGCGCCCCAAAGAACGACTTTTACAATCACTTACTACCTCCCATCCGCCGTAGTTTTGCTACTACCACTTCAGATTCGGGGCAACCGCTAAGAAATGTGACAAAGATTGTCAGTGGCCAAAAAACGTGTAAGCAGGCCATCGCTTGTGGCGATGGCCTCCCATGTTTCTAATCTTTTCTTTTTACAGGATGCAGGAACAGGCGTGCGATTTTTGGTAGACACGGGTGCTTGTCGTTCTCTTTTGCCAAGGAAACTCTTCAAGGCACAACGTAGTCTGTCTACATCTGCCGACATCCGCTTGGTAGCTGCCAACGGATCTGCGATACCCACCTACAGTTACGAGAACCTCACATTATCGTTCGGAAACGGTAAATTCAATTGGAAGTTTCTCATTGCAGACGTCACAATGCTAATCCTTGGAGCGGATTTCCTCTGTCATTTCCACCTTCTGGTCGATGTCGCCCACCGACGATTGGTCAACGCAGACTCGTACTTGTCGACACCTCTTCAACCCGCCCCCTCCAACCTCGCTCTCCACATCAGCGCACCCACGGATGCCTACTCCCACCTCCTCACGTCGTACCCGGAAGTTTTCCGTCCAGAACGTCGCCAAACGCCCACGGTTCCTGCCAAGCACGGTATTTATCACCATTTCAAGACGACGGGACCCCCAGTCTTCGCAAAATTCAGACGTCTGGCACCGGAACGATTGGAAACCGCCAAACAGACGTTCGCCGAAATGGAGAAAATGGGCCTTTGCCAAAAGGCCTCCAGCCCATGGTCGTCACCCTTACACATCGTTCTAAAGAAAGACGGCTCCCTCCGTCCATGCGGGGATTACAGGCGCTTGAACATGCAAACAGAACCGGATCACTACCCCCTCCCAAACATAGCCGATGTAACCTCCTACCTGCACAAAGCGAAGGTTTTCTCTACGCCCACCCTCCTGAAGGGGTATTATCATGTGCCTATGAACCCAGAAGACATCCCCAAGACCGCCATCACCACTCCGTTTGGCACATACACCTTCAATTACTCCTGTTTTGGCCTTCGTAATGCTGGGGCAACGTTTCAACGTCTCATGGATGGCATCTTAGGGGACCTCCCTTTCTGTGTATGTTATGTGGACGACATACTTGTGTTCTCCTCCTCAAAAGAGGAACACCTCCGTCACCTGCACATCGTGCTCGACCGCCTGCAACAAAACAGGCTTGTAGTCCGGTACGACAAGTGTACCTTTGGCGCCAACGAAGTGTTGTTCTTAGAGCACAGTATCACTCCTGAAGGAGTCCATCCCCTCTCTGAGAAGGTAGCAGCCGTTCAGAATTTCCCCACGCCCTCAACCGTCAAAGCTCTGCAGGAATTCTTGGGCATGATCAATTATTATCACCGTTTTCTGCCAGCCATTGCCGCCACTCTTGCTCCCCTCTACGCCTCCCTCGAGGGCAAGCCAAAGGACCTGAAGTGGGGTCCCCTTCAAGAAGCAGCCTTCTACAATGCAAAGAAGGCCCTATCAACTGCTGCGGCTCTCACTTTTCCTATCCCACACGCCCCTCTCCTTCTCTCCACCGATGCCAGTGACGTCGCTATTGGTGCAGTACTCGAGCAGGTGGTCAAAGGCTTGCCCCGCCCATTGGCCTTCTTCAGCAGAAAACTGTCCAAGGCAGAATCGGGTTATTCTACCTTCGATCGAGAATTGCTGGCGGTGCACTTGGCTGTCCGTCACTTTCACCATTTCTTAGAAGGTACGCCCTTCGTCATTCGCACAGACCACATGCCTCTGGTGCACGCCTTCACTCGACAGTCTGACGCCTGGTCCGCCCGTCAACGCCGACATCTCTCCGCCGTGGCTGAATACAATTGCACCGTGCAAAACGTCCCTGGGAAAATGAATCCCGTTGCTGATGCCCTGTCAAGAAACACGTTGGCTGCCATTCAACTGGGATTGGATTACAACGCCCTGGCTGAAGCCCAACAACAGGATCCAGAATATCAAGCTTGTAGGACATCCTGCACGTCCCTCCGTTGGGAGGATTTTCCCCTCGAAGACTCCAACACCACCCTCCTCTGTGACGTCAGTACTGGTAGGACCGCGACCTTGGATTCCTGCTCCCATGCGCCGACAGGTGTTTGATCTCATCCACGGCTTTTCACATCCCTCGTGCCGATCTACTGCACAGCTGCTGAAGGCAAAGTTCATTTGGCTCAGCATTTCTAAGGATGTTAAGGATTGGGTCCGCGCCTGTACTTCTTGCCAAACTTCCAAAGTACATCGACACGCGGATTCAGGAGTGGGCACCTTTCCTCAACCTCAGCGTCGTTTCTCACATATTCACGTCGACGTTGTAGGCCCCTTACCCACATCACAAGGACATCGTTACCTGTTTACCGTCATCGATCGCTCCACTCGTTGGCCTGAAGCCATTCCCATGGAAACTGCAACGTCCACCTCATGTACATCTGCCTTACTCTCTGGATGGATTTCAAGATTCGGTATCCCTGAGCATATTACTTCTGACAGGGGAACCACTTTCACCTCTCAATTATGGACGTCATTAACGAATCTCCTGGGCATCACCCTACATCAGACAACGGCCTACAACCCCGCTGCCAATGGAATGGTTGAACGTTTTCATCGCACCCTCAAAGCAGCTTTGATGTCCCGCTGCAAGGATTGCAACTGGTTTACTCAGCTTCCCTGGGTCTTCCTTGGACTAAGGACCACTCCTATAGACGCCCTCGACGTCTCGGCAGCCGAAATGGTGTATGGCGACCCGTTGGTTGTCCCTGCTAAATTTTTTCCTTCTACAACCTCCTCCGACGATCTCCAGCGCATACGTCACGTCGTGGGAAAATTTACTCCGTGCCGCCAAACTTACAAGCCCCCAGCGAAGCATCACATACCAACAGACTTGCACTCTGCAACGCACTTCTTCCTGCGCAACGACACCAGCAACCCAACACTAACGCCCCCTTACACGGGCCCTTTCCTTGTGATCCGACGCAGTCCGAAAGCATTCCTCCTCAATATTCGGGGTAAAGAAGACTGGGTCTCCATTGATCGTCTAAAACCTGCTTATCTTCTGCCTGATGACCCGCCTACAGTTCGCCTCTCTAGATCAGGGCGCCCTATTTAACATGTACAGTATGTCATATTTAGGTTGGGAGCCATGTACCAACCGTATGTCACACAATTGAACATAATTCCTTTTGTATATATCATGCTTTTATCTGCGCTCTTCCCTCGCACTAAAAAGAACCTGAATGATCATGTCTCCGTTTTGCTCTGTAACATTGTCTGTCTCTCGAACAGGTCATGTCCTGTTACCTTGAGGTTTTGTATATAAAGAAGCTTGTTCCTTAATAAACAACTCAGTCGTTTTCAATCTGCCTTTGAGTTCACACCCTTACTTGGCGCCGTCACACTAAATACCTCTCGGTCGCTGACACACTCTCTCTCTCTCTCTCTCTTCTCTCTCTCTCTCTCTCTCTCTCTCTCTCTCTTCTCTCTCTCTCTCTCTCTTCTCTCTCTCTCTCTCTCTCTCTCTCTCTCTCTCTCTCTCTCTCTCTCTCTCTCTCTCTCTGGATTTGGAAAACAAAAAAAATTAAAATAAACAAAAATTGGTCCTCCACAAAGAGAGAGAGAGCCTTACCTTATTGCCTTATTTTTTGTTTGGGTTCCCCCAGGTCCCTCAGTGTGAGGCACCTCGTATATCCACCAGAGAGTTGCTAATACATCTTCCGGTGTATTTTGCATCTTCCAGTCTTGGATGGTCTGGGATGCATCTTAGGTATTTATCGAGCTGATTTTTAAACGCATCTACGCTCATTCCTGATATGTTTCTTAGATGAGCTGGCAGCACATTAAATAGTCGCTGCATTATCGATGCTGGTGCATAGTGGATTAATGTCCTGTGCGCCCTTCTCAGTTTACCTGGAATGCTTTTTGGCACTATTAATCTACCTCGGCTTGCTCTTTCTGATACTTTAACCTCCATGATGTTTTCAGCAATTCCTTCTATTTGCTTCCATGCTTGTATTATCATGTAGCGTTCTCTTCTCCTTTCTAGACTGTATAGTTTTAAAAATTGCAGTCTTTCCCAGTAATCAAGGTCCTGAACTTCTTCTATTCTAGCAGTATAGGACCTTTGTACACTCTCTATTTGCGCAATATCCTTTTGGTAGTGTGGGTACCATATCACATTACAGTACTCGAGTGTACTACGCACATAAGTTTTGTAAAGCATAATCATGTGTTCAGCTTTTCTTGTTTTAAAGTGTCTGAATAACATTCCTATTTTTGCTTTACATTTAGCCAACAGTGTTGCTATTTGGTCGTTGCATAACATATTCCTATCTAAAATTACACCAAGGTCTTTAATTGCTTCCTTGTTTGTGATTGTCTCATTATTAGGTCCCTTGTATGCATACACCATTCCTTCTCTGCTTCCATAATTTATTGATTCGAATTTATCGGAGTTAAATACCATCCTATTTATCTCCGCCCATCCATATATTTTGTTTAGATCTCTTTGTAGTGAGTTCCTATCTTCATCACAAGTAATTTCTCTACTTATTCTTGTGTCCTCGGTGAAACTTCTCACTACGGAGTTTTCAACATCACAGTCTATGTCTGAGATCATAATAACAAATAGCAGTGCAGCTAATACCGTACCTTGGGGCACACCAGATATTACCTGGGCTTCATCTGATTTCTCGTCATTTGCAACCACTATCTGTTTTCTGTTTTGCAGGAATTCTTTTACCCATTTTCCTATCTTCCCCACAATATTATGCTCTCTCATTTTTTTTCTCCAATATGTTATGGTCTACCTTGTCAAAGGCTTTTGCAAAATCTAGATAGATCACATCTGTGTCTTTTTAATTTATCATATTATTGTATATGTTTTCATAGTGAGCTATCAGTTGGGTCTGTGTACTTTTTCCAGGTACGAAACCGTGTTGACCCATATTAAACAAATTATTTTTGACCAAATGGTTCATTATTTTCTTTTTTATTACCCTCTCATACACTTTCATAATATGTGATGTTAGACTAACAGGTCTATAATTGCTTGCCTCTAGTCTTGATCCACTTTTGAAGATAGGGGTTATATAAGCTAATTTATGTTTAACATATATCTCGCTCATATCTATACTCTGTCTTAGCAGTATTGCAAGTGGCTTCACGATAGTGTGCAGTTTTTTTTTAACAAAATCACTGGAACTCCATCTGGTCCGGCTGCTGATCCATTTTTAATTTCGTTTATAGCCGTGACAATATCTGCTTCATTAATATCTATATCCGTTAGATATTCAACATTTTCTTCTCTCATTTCTGTTTCATTATTCTCATTCGCAATTCTTGGCGTGAACTCACTCTTATATTTTTCTGCTAATATGTTGCATATTTCCTTTTTTTCATTCGTTAGCCGTCCTTCAATTCTTAGAGGGCCTATTTCTATTCTCCTTTTATTCATCTTTTTTGCATAGGAGTAAAGTACTTTGGGGTTTCTTTTTATATTTTGAAGTGTCCTTTCTTCTAAGTCCCTTTTTTCATTTTCTTTCGACTATATAATCTTTTGTTCTGCATTTTCTATCTTACATTTTATTTCCCTCATTTTCCATACATTTTTTTCTTTTTGCAAGATTTTTCTTCCACTTTTTAATTTTCTGAAATAAGATCCTTCTGTCTCTTGGTATGCACGTCTTTTGTTTATTGTTTTTTTTTCGGTACATATTTTTCAACAATTTTCTCCAGTACTTTGTACAGTATATCCGTACAGTATATATTGTCACTTATAAATACATTTTGCCATTCTTTATTCAGTTCTTCATTTATTTCTGACCATTTTATATTCTTACTGTAAAAGTTATATTTTCCATATCCTTCCCAAAGTTTTGTGCTTTTATTAATTCTGTGATCACTTGCTTTGGAATGAACTATTAATTCTATGACATTGTGGTCTGAAATTCCCGTGTTATACACTATTATTTCTTTAACATAATTCACCTCATTCACAAATACTAGATCTAGGATATTTTCCTTTCTTGTTGGAATGTGGTTTATTTGTTGCATATTATGTTCTAATAGCATATCTTGAAGCTTTTCAAATTGCCTCTTATCTTCTGCGCTACTATTACTATCTTTTTTATACGTATACATACAACCACTTTCTTCTATCCGTTCTTTCCAATCCACGAAAGGAAAGTTAAAATCTCCGGATAGGAGTATATTCCAGTCTTTATGGTTTCTACATATATCATCTATTTTTTCTATTATTATGTAAAACTCCTTAGTGTTTGGGGGTCTGTAAACTACAATATTCATTAGTTTTTCAAATTCAAATTCTACCGCAATCAATTCACATTCTGTGTTGCTGTATTTTTCACATACTTTTCCTTGATTTATGTCTCTTCCATATATTGCGGTTCCCCCTTA
>NC_090725.1:321563866-321566366 GCF_036898095.1 Palaemon carinicauda | reverse complement strand
TCTAGAGGTTCGTTCATAACTGTTATTTGTGGTACCTCTGCATTTCCATTGAACATTATCTTAGTTTTACTCATATTCATTTTCAGTCCTTTATTTCTATTTTTTCTTTTCAAATTTTCTCTCGTCTTTTGCAATTCCTCCCATGATTCATTAAATACGGTTTTGTCATCTGTAAATCTTACGTGTTTTAGGTATTCCTAGATAATGTTATTCCCTACATTTTTCCAATCTAAATTCTTAAAAACTTCTTCAAGGCATGTCTAGGAGAGATTTGATTTCCCAGTCTGACTCCTTCTCAATCAGAATTTTCCTATTATCCTTATATAATTTTAGGACTACTATTCATCACGAATAGAGATCCTCAAGTGTTCTAAAATGACATTAATCTATTTCTTGACTTTGAAGGCCTTTTATTACTGCTGAAGTTTTGACAGAGTCTAAAGCTTTTTCATAGTCTATATAAACCATACATAGTGGTCTGTTATAATCTGCTTATTCTTTCATTAGCTAGTTAATTACATGGATATGGTCGGTTGTTGAATACCCACTTATAAAGACTGTATTATTTCTTGGTTTGTTAGAGGCTAGCTTTCTTTCTATTCGGCCAAATATCATCTTAGTAAATATATATTTTTATTCTGATATAAATAAGCTTATTGGGCGGTAATTTTCCAAATCTTTTAAGTTTCCCTTTTTGTGTTAATTAGTATAATGATAATATTTTTCCAATCTCTAGGTATACAGCATTGTTTGTAGACATTTAGTGTGAAGTTCAGAAATTCAAATAATGTTTTATACACTTTTATAAAGAATGGGTGAAAAAATGCTACTCTCGCACATCTTGAACAACTTTTGTTACCGTAATAACACGTAATGAGTCATGGGAAGGATGGCCATTTCAGAGGTAGGTAGCATGAAGCCTTGTTTCCTCTAATATTCGTTCACTGCACAGTATGCAGCCTTTAATTAGCCCTATTGGTATGTATTGAAAGGTAATGGCGCAACTTGTTGACATATATGATAAGAAATGCTATGTAGCAAGAACAGTGTTCGAGTCCAGTTCTTGAAATACCCATGCTTGATTCGCACAAGCAACAGACACATGGCACGAACACTTACAAGTGACAAATTTCTGGACTTTTTAAAATCATGTAATATATATATATATATATATATATATATATATATATATATATATATATATATATATATATATATATATATATATATATATATATATATGTATATATATATATATATATATATATATATATATATATATTTATATATGCATGTATATATATATATATATATATATATATATATATATATATATATATATATATATATATATATATATATATATATATATATATATATATATATATATATATATATATATATATATATATAAAGCCTCTGTCTTGGGTTAGAGTTTTCTTGCTTGAGGGTACACTCGAGCACGCTCTTCCTACCTTGTTTCTCTTCCTCTTGTGTTTATGAAGTTTTCAATGGTTTATATATGATATATATAAGTTAATATTATTAATTATCTTAAAATGTTTTATTTGGATTTTTATTACTTCTCTTTCAGTTTATTTCCTTGTTTCTTTTCGTCACTGGGCTATTTTTCCTTGTTGGAGCCCTGGGTCTTATAGCATCATACTTTTCCAACTAGCGCTGTAGCTTAGTTAATAATAATAATAATAATAATAATAATAATAATAATAATAAGAAGAAGAAGAAGAAGAAGAAGAAGAAGAAGAAGAAGAAGAAGAAGGAGAAAAAAATTATAATAGAAAAAAAAAAAAAAATAATAATAATAATAATAATAATAATAATAATAATAATAATAATAATATATTCAATGTCGGGCTCTATTTACCATGCACAAAAATGTAATTCAAACCTGTGCTATTCATTTCCTTATTGGACCGTATATTCAACCTTATGAAGCTAATAAATTTCGAAGAAACATTTTTTTTTCATACCCAGATTCATAAAGAACTTTGCAGTTAACTCTCAAAGATTATATTGAAACTCCTGAGATGTTGTCAGGAGCGATATGAAACTTTTATCGTTCAAGAAGTCTTTGATTTAACAATAGATACTTCATCACAGGGCTTTAGTAAAAGTTAGTGAGAGTTTTATAGATTGTATACGTTGTCATCATTAGATAATTAGAACCAGAACAAAAAAAATTCTGCAGTGCTTTCATTCACGTTAGCTTTTGAAGAATGTTTATTATAATCTGCTTAGGAACTATTAAGAAATATAATGCAGTGGGATTTTTTTTTTTTTTTTTTTTTTTTTTTTTTTTTTTTGTAAAGCTGTTCATAACCACATAATACATAAAATATCAATGATAGCTAAAAATAGAGACTATTAATAAAAAAAAACGGTTTAGAACTGAATGTTATAAACAAATATAATGCTAATGAAGAAATATATTCATAAATATTTCAAAATTTATGAAAGGAATAAAAAATCAACATGTAAA
>NC_090725.1:321553866-321558866 GCF_036898095.1 Palaemon carinicauda | reverse complement strand
TTTTATAGTCTCTGGGTGAATCAATTTTATTAGTAGAAAATGTTGATGTTCAGTATGGTAAGAATATGATATCCAAGCTTTTATGTAAATGGACGTGTTTGGCATTGTCGATTAATCTCTTAGGAAAGAAAGGATTGTAACGTATCTTATCAAAAACATATTATGCTTTTATGTATCACAGAAAAAAAATAATATAAATATGAAGACGGATGTAAACATCACAGCCTATATAACGAATATAGTTGTTGTATATTTCTGGGGCTCCTTAGCTCCTTTCTAAAAATGCATATAGACGATTTGTAACAGCATATAACAAAATATGTCAATTAATAGTTTTTTCTATACCTTTTTAGAAAATAAGATGTAGAAATATCATAGCCCGTGTACCATGGTCTATCACTGTCTTGGGGTAGGGTTCTCTTGCTTAACGGTACACTCCGGCACACTATTCTATATTCTTTTTGTTCCTCTTGTTTTATTAAGGTTTTTATAACTTATATATGAACGATTCATTTCAATGTTGTTACTGTTCTTGAAATATTTTAATCTAATTGTTAACTACTTCTCTTGTAGTTTCCCTATTTCCTTTCCTCACTTGGCTATTTTCTATATTGGAGCCTTAGGGCTTATAGCATCTTGCTTTTCTAATAATAATAATAATAATAATAATAATAATAATAATAATAATAATAATAATAATAATAATAATAAAGAGAAGTGTTTAAAGTTCGAGTTTGTGTAGCATTTATATAACAGTATCCTTGTCTAGTTATACAGAAAAGGTATCACTGATAAGATTATTGTGACACATTCCCTTACATGGAACAATTCCCAGTAGATCCCAGGTAAGCCAAAGCTTGTCTGTCACCTTGCCTCAAGCACTCTCTCCAACGTCGTCTGTCTTCGAACTATCCTTCATTTTCTACTTCTTGTAGGGAAGAGTTTCTCTTTCTCATTAACATATCGATATTTTCCTTCCATCTTTTTTTTTGGTTGCCTTACTGGTCTTCTTCCTTCACGAATCCAATCTACATGCTTCCTGGGATATCTGTTCTCACCCATTCTCTTCACATGGCCATATCATCGGAGATGTCCTCTTTTTACAAACTCAAAATCTCTTCCACTTCTAGTTCTCTCCCAATTCCCTCATTTCGATGTCTGTCTATTCTTGTGACTCCCTTGTTCAATCTCTAGATTCTTATTTCTGCAGCTTGAGCTTGGCTTCTGGTCTAGTTGTTAAGGTCTATGATTCATGTCCTTATACTGGGCAGTTTTGTACATAAAATTCGCTCTAGAAATGAATGTCGGTTTATTTGTCGAATTATTATGTACGAGGTATACCATTTGTTTCACCTAAAATCTGCAGCTTTGTAGAAGGCTATCCTCCGTCTCTGTCCTTTTGTTTTGTTTTTGAGAAATGTAATCATTATTTGAATGTTAATATAACAGTAATCAAAGGCAAAAGAGAAAAGTCCCTGAAAACATCATCGCTTCAAACTTAACAAGTATTTTCAGATGATATATAAAGTTCTTTATTACTTATATTGTAAATATGCACTCCAATATTGCATCCTCATTTTCATCTCCAATTCCATCAGCTTCAGGTAGGACACGGAAATGTTCAATGATAAGAATATCTTATTAACTGTTTGTTCCTTTATATATATATATATATATATATATATATATATATATATATATATATATATATATATATATATATATATATATATATATATATATATATATATATATAAATGATTGATTTACCCTTTGAAAAATATAACCATTTACTGTATTACATTGATTGATCTTTGATTCTACAGCGATCAATTTTTTTTTTTTTTTTTTTTTGATACATTATAGTCATTATCTTTATTGGATAAAATGAAATCTGATCAAAAGCTCTGGTTGGTTATATTAATTCCCGTCCTCGTAAATTGAAAAGAGATCTAGGGATTAAAAGTAATCTGAAGTTAATCCGAATAGACAAATCCATTACGTTTTGAAGTTATAATTGTAATTAACACACATCATTTCATTGGATTAGGATTTAAACCTTTGGCTTTTACAGAATCCAATACAATATGGATAAGTGTTTTTTTTTCTTTTTATGAAGTAAAGGTTTCACATAAGATCAACAAAAATGAAGTTATTTTAAAGTCAATTGCGCAATATTTATTTTGGATAAAAGTAGATCGAAATAAGAGGATCATTGCGATAATATTTACTACACTGGATAGCTTTTTAGTCTTCTGTAAGCGTTTTGAATGTTATAGATGTTGTCTGAGCAAAGATATGGCAGTAATTTTTGTCTTTTAAAAGCGTTTTAAACGTTACAGGTGCTCTTTGAGCAAACTACCGGCAGAAATTTTAGTCTTTTGTTAACGTTTTACATGTTATAGACGCTGTCTGAGCGAAGCTCTGACAAAACTTTTAGTCTTTTCGAAGTATTTTTAACGTTATAGATGCTGTCTAAGGGAAAATCTGTCAGTAAATTAAGTCTTCTCGAAATATTTTGAACATTATATATGCTGTCTGAGCGAAGATTTGGCAGTAATTTTAGTCTTCTCGGAGTATTTTGAACGTTATAAATGCTGTCTGAGCGAAGATCTGTCAGTAATTTTAGTATTTCGAAGTATTTTGAATGTTATAGATGCTGTCTGAGCGAAGATTTGGCAGTAATGTTAGTCTTCTCGAAATATTTTGAACGATATAGATGCTGTCTGAGCGAAGATCTTGCAGTAATTTTTGCTTCCTCGAAGAATTCTGAACGTTATAGATGCTGTCTTACCAAAGATGTGGCAGTAATTTTAGTCTTCTCGAAGTGTGTTGAACGTTATAGATGCTGTGTGACCTGAAATCTGGTAGTAATTTTAGTCTTCTCGAAATATTTTTAACGTTGTAGATGCTTTTTAATGGAAGGGTTGACAGTAATTTTAATCTCCTCAAAGTACTTGGAACGTTGTAGATGCTTCTGAGCGAAGATATGGAAATGATTTTAATCTTTTCGAAGTATTTTGAAAGTTATTGAAGTTATCTGAGAGAGCATCTGGCAGTAATTTTAGTCTTCTCATCGTATTTTGAACGTTATAGATTCTTCCTGAGGGAAGGTTTTACAGTAATTTTAGTCTTCTCGAAGTATTTTTAACATTATAGATGAGATCTGAACAAAGATCTGGCAGTAATTTTAGTGTTCTCGAAGTATTTCGAAGGTTATAGATGCTTCTGAGCGAAGATCTGGAAGTTATTTTACTCTTTTCGAAGTATTTTGAAAGTTATTGAAGCTATCTGAGAGAGCATCTGGCAGTAACTTTAATCTACTCAAAGTATTTTGAAAGTTATTGATGCTGTCTGAGCAAAAATCTCACAGTATTTTCAGTGTTTTTTAAGTATTTGAACGTTATAAATGCTGTCTGAGGGAAAATTGTGCAGTAATTTTAGTCTTCTCGAAGTATTTTGAACGTTTTAGCGGCTGTTTGAGGGAAGATATGGCATTAATTTTAGTCTTGAAGTATTTTTAACGTTATAGATGCTAGTTGAGGGAAAATTTGACAGTAATTTTAATCTTCGCGAAGTATTTTGAACGTTATAGATGCTATGTGACCGTAGATTAGCATTAATTTCAGTCTTCTCGAAGAATTTTGAACGTTATGGATGCTGTCTGAGTGAAGGTGTGGCAGTAATTTTAGTCTTCTTGAAGTGTTTTTTTGATATTATAGATGCTTTTTGAACGAAGGTTTGGCAGTTATTTTAGTCTTTTCTTAGCGTTTTAAATGTTACAGATGCTTTCTGAGCGTAGATTTGGCAGAAAGTTAGCCCTCTCAAAGTGTTTTAAATATTATAGATGCTGTCTGAGCGATGATCTGTCAGTAATTTTGGTTGTCTCGCAGCGTTTAAAATATTATAGATACTCTATGAGCGAAGGTCTGGCAGTCATTTTAGTCTTTTTAAAGTTTTCTCGTGTTTTTCTGTCTAAAATTCATTGTTCTCATATATCAGCAATCCTCTTATAGTGATGAACATCAAGCGTGATTGAAAGAACTCTCTTGCTCTGTAAAATCCCTTTGGTCTTGTCAATTAGGTTTTTTGACAAACCTGTGGTTTTAATCAAAGGTACCTAAAAATTTACAACAGAATTAAATTTGTTTAAGTTGATTAAGTACCAATCTAGACAACTGTCTTGAAATCTAAACATAATTATTTTTTTCTAATTTAATTAAGTACCAAACTAGACAATTGTCCTGAGTAAGACAAGCGTGGTGTTTATTTTTAAGGATATTTTTATTTGTGTCTTAGAGAGAGTTCTTCTTACACATAGGAGAAGGTTATTCCTTATTAAGAGTATATGTCATTATATACTTTGTATAAAAATATGAATTGAATTAGAAATTCAAACGCATAATAGTTAGGAACCTAAAGCGATACGGTATATAATTGACCAATCATAAAAAGTGCTTAGTGAATCAAAGAAGTAGTGCCAAAGCTACTTTTTTTTTCTTTTTTGTACTGATGTCTTGATTAATGAATCACTCCCTAAATCATTTTCTTTAACAATTCTTCAGTTGTGAATTATTCTGAATAACCATTCACCTCTCCTAATTAAATGATAAATCATCTTTTGTATTCATTGAAATTTCGAATAAAAATCCTTTAATTAATGATATCTTTTATGGAAAAAGAACATGTTCTACTTTGGAGGTCATTAGAATATCATTAGACAGATTTAAAGTTTGAATTAAATCCTAAATCATATCGTTTAACGTAGATTTAATAATCTCATCGTGTCATCCAATGTAATAGAAATGATTTATTTTTACTTGGATAGATATCAGATATGATCTTATTATATAGATATTAAAACTATATTAAGTGTTCTCGTTTGGATTTATATGAACATGTTAATGATACAAGTTTAGTTATTCAGTTATTTATATGGTTTATTTGTCTTCATTGAATACATATATGAGAAGAAATGGAAAGTCCAATAAAAATAATTG
>NC_090725.1:321541366-321548866 GCF_036898095.1 Palaemon carinicauda | reverse complement strand
GATAGACCTTTAGGCATTCTACTGGACATAGAGATGCATCTTCTTTCAGAGGACAGATTCTCCAGGGACCCCACCTGTTGGTGGGTAACTCATTCTTGGCGAGAAACGTAGGATCCGGAAACAGGTTCAGCTCCCCCCCATCCAGGAACTGAACACGACCTGCCTCTCTCGAGAGGGCTACGATCTCACTAACCCTGGCCCCGGACGCGAGTGCAAATAGGAAAATAACTTTTTGCGTCAAATCCTTTAACGCACATTCTTCATTGCTCAACAAGGAGGCGAAATGAAGAACTTTGTCTAAAGACCATGAGATGGGCTTTGGAGGTGCTGAAGGTCTGAGCCTAGCGCAGGCTTTCGAACTTTATTAAAGATCTCGTTACCTAGGTCGATCTGGAAGGCAAATAAAATGGGTCTCATCAAAGCTGATTTACACACTGAAATCGTGTTAGCTGCCAATCCTTGGCCATGGAGATGGATGAAGAAAGATAAGCAGAAATCTGTTGAGATCTCCTGCGGATTCTTTGCCTTTACAAAGGCCACCCATTTTCTCCAAGATGACTCATATTGCCTTCTAGTCGATTTGCACTTGTATTCCTCTAGGAAGTCTATGCTGGCTTTCGAAATCCCGAACCGCTTTCTCACCGCTAGGGCGAGAAAATCATGAGCTGCAGGGTCTGGGTTTTCTGTAATGAAGCGCAGACAGTCGACTTCTGGACTCGCTGGGTCAGAACTGGATGTGGTAGCGGCACGAACTTCATCTGTAGTTCCAACGCCAAGGGGAACCACATGCTGTTCGCCCACTTGTGGGCCACTATTGCCGCTACCCCCTTGAAGGATCTCAGTTTGTTGAGGACCCTCAGCAGAAGGTTGTGAGGAGGGAACAGATAAATCCTGGACCATCTGTTCCAGTCGAGGGACATTGCGTCCACTGCTTCCGCTAAGGGGTCCTCGTACGGGGACACGTACAGGGGCAACTTCTTGTTGTCTTTCGTCGCAAAGAGGTCTATTTGCAGTTCTGGGACTTGATTCAGAATGAAGGAAAATGATCCTGCGTCTAAGGACCATTCCGACTCTATCGGTGTGAACCTGGATAGAGCGTCCGCTGTCACATTGCGGACTCCTTGAAGGTGAACTGCCGACAGGTACCACTTCTTCTTTTCCGCCAATCGGAAAATGGCTAACATCACTTGGTTGAGAGGTGGTGACCTCGACCCTTGTCGATTCAAGCATCTCACAACCACCTCGCTGTCTGTCACCAATCTTATGTGGATCGAGTGACGCGGGGAGACTTTCTTTAAGGTAAGGAGCACTGCCATAGCTTCTAGAAAGTTTATATGAAAGGTCCTGAATAGCTTGGACCAAGTCCCCTGGACTTTTTTCCGATGAGAGTGACCTCCCCATCCCTCCTTTGAGGCGTCTGAGTGAATCGTCAACGACGGGGGAGGTGGCTGAAGAAGAACAGACTTCTTTAGATGTCTGGCTTGGGACCAAGGTCTGAGAAGAGTACGTAGCCGAGGCGGCACTGGTCTTCTCAGGTCTCTTCGCGCGTTTGATGCATACCTTCTCCAAACTCCGGTTGCATCCTTTAGCTGTGCTCTTAGCACTGGGTCTGTCACTGAAGCAAACTGGAGAGAGCCTAGTACCCTCTCCTGTTCTCGTCTTGATATCCTTTCGGAATCTAGAAGTCTCTTGACAGAGCCCGCTATCTCCTTCCTTTTCTTCATTGGGATGGAGAAACTGTGTGACAAAAGGTCCCAGTGGATTCCCAGCCACTGGAACTTTTGGGATGGAGAAAGTCGAGACTTTTTCTTGTTGATCTTGAAGCCTAGGTACTCTAGGAACTGGATCACCTGACTGGAAGCTTGCAAGCATTCGGTCTCGGATGCTGCCCACACCAGCCAGTCGTCCAGGTAGGCTACTACCTGAATTCCCTTTAGGCGTAATTGTTTGAGAGCTGCGCTCGCAAGCTTCGTGAAAATCCTTGGGGCTATGTTTAGCCCGAATGGCATGGCTCTGAAGGCGTACAGTTTCCGTTGTAGCCTGAACCCTAGGTAGGGGGAGAGTCGACGGCTGATTGGAATGTGCCAATAGGCGTCTGACAAGTCTATAGAGACTGAGTATGCCCTCTTGGGCAGTAAGGTCCTTATGTGTTGCAGTGTTAGCATCTTGAATTTGCAATTCACTATGAACTTGTTGAGTGGTGACAAGACCAGAATGACTCTGAGCTTTTCCGAGTCTTTCTTGGGAACACAAAACAGCCTCCCTTGGAATTTGATGGACTTCACCTTTCGGATCACATTTTTCTCCAACAGTTCTTGAACGTACTCCTCCAAAATGGGGGTGGAGTGTTGGAAAAACCGAAGGCATGGGGGTGGAGTGCTGTACCAGCTCCAACCCAGTCCATTCTTGAGTAGGCTTTGGGCCCAGTGATCGAAGGTCCAGCGATCCCAAAATTTCATCAGTCTCCCTCCTACCGGTATCATTTCACTTGGACTGCTGTCCTGAGGTTTTGCCTCCCTGACCACGACCACCTCTGAATCCCCTTCCCCTTGAGGGGCGCCTAGACGAGCCTCTGGCTGCTCCTCTAGGTTTTGCACGAAAGGAAGAAGACTGTCCTTCGAACGTTGGGGCGAATGTGGTTGACTGACCTGGCACCGCCTGGGGTACCCACTGAAAGGCAGTCGGGGTTTGTGCCACCATCTGGGGCACTGGAGGCAAAGGCAATTGCAGTTGCTGTTGCTGTCTATAAGGCTTGGCTGGCCGAGATGGTAGCCTAGTCTTCATATTCTTCCTCTTTGGTTGAGGACCCTCATCCGGGGAAGATTTTCTTTTGATAGCCAGGCCCCACTTCTGGAGAAGATTTCTATTCTCCACGGCGGCCTTATCAACAACCTCTTTGACCACATCGGTAGGGAAAAGGTCTTTTCCCCAAATGTTGGAGGAGATTAACTTCCTTGGCTCGTGTCTCACCGAAGCCCCGGTGAAAACGAACTCCCTGCAAGCTCTCCTTGCCTTGACGAAGCTATAAAGGTCCTTCGTCACTGTGGCTAAGTGAGACTTAGCCACTACCATAAACATTTCATGGACCTTGGGGTCACTTGCCATCGTCTCGAGAGTAGTCTGATGAGACATTGAGGCAGCCAGTCTTTCTTTTGTCTCGAACTCTCTTCGTAAAAGAGATTCGGACAGCTTGGGGAGGTCCTCGCCGAATTGCCGTCCGGCAATATCAGCCTCCAACTTTCCCACTGAGAATGTCAGATGGACATCCTTCCAGTCTTTGTGGTCCATAGGTAGAGCCAGCGACAAGGGTTTACACTCCTCCAGGGAGGGGCAAGGCTTGCCGGCCTCGACTGCCTTTAGGACAGCCGCAAACCCTTTCTGTAAAAAGGGGAAGGCTCTATCAGGAGAGGACACAAACGAAGGGAGCTTCTTGCTCAATGCAGCTACCTTCGAATTCGAGAAGCCCCTCTCTTTCATCGAGGATGAAAGTAGGGCTTGAGCCTTAGCGTGGTCCATAACAATGACCTCCTTCGGCTCTGTCTCCTCCCTTGAAGCTGGTTCTTTTCTCAGCCGGACATAGCAGTCCGGATATGATGCCTTGCTGGGCCAGAATTCTACCTCCTCTAGGGGAACTGAACCCAGCTTATCCGAAATGACGATCTTTCCAGTCGTCATCGGCATGTGCTCAGCATACCTCCATGGGTTAGCATCTGAGCATATGGGAAGGTCTTTCACATTGAGCCTTTTCCGGGGCCCATGTGATTCTGCCAGGGACTGCATACGCAGTTCCATTGCAGCCGCCTTCTCCTGATTCTCCTTCTGCATTTGTTGGATCATTCCAACAATCGAAGAGAGGGCCTGTCCCAGTTCTACTGGGAGGCCAGCCGATGTTGAGGGGATAGGCTCCGGCATCTGAACCGGAGTAGCCGACACCTCGTCGACCTCATCCTCTACGACATCCGGGGTTTGAACTTGATCCTGACCTTCTGCCAGGAGGTCTTCTTCCAAACGATCGTCCAGGTCAGACATCCTGTCACACAACTGGATGTCTTGCATCGCATCTGCGACTTCCTCGTCCACCTGGACTTGATCTTGAAGGATCTCCTCTTGAGGCTGGGGAATCACTGCCTCAGCTGATGCCTGGGGAAAAAGATACGCCCTCATCTTCTCACTTGGAAGATAAGGGCCAGAGGTGTTCTTCTTGAAGCCCCTTACCCAAGTACGAAGCTTTTCCCTAGCTATATCCCTTGATTCCGCCGTTCTAGGGGAATCAAAAGCCTCAGTAATCAGGTTAGTGCATACAGTACATACCTGAGGGTCCCAATACTGGAGATCATCCTTGGAGACAGCGCATGCTGCGTGTCTCCTACAACACTCATGTCCGCAGAGGTTCTTGCTGCGGACATTGCAGAAAACATTTCCGCACTTCGGAGGGTCCTCCTGTAAAGAGAAGAAATTTCCATGAGTATCAAGTGAACTATGTATCACTGGATATGCATAGTATAGCATAACAATTCATGAATGAAAGACACACACTTGTGTTTCCCTCACAACCCATTGTTGCAAGCCTTCCAGATAATAAAATCAAAAATGGTTTATCTCTACTAGAGTAACCAATGCAAGGTTTCCAGAGGAAACAGGTGGAGCTCACACCTAGGCAATGATTTTAAAAATCCTGGATAATAAGACGGGGAAGAACTCTGCTTCCTGTCTGAGGGCAACAGCAAAGGGCTGTGTAAGAAAAACACAATAGTGTTAGAAGATACAGTGCTGTACTAAACTTTTACTATAGTTTTCTTCTTACTGTATATGCTATACAGAAGAATACTAGTACAGTATAGGAGGATGTGTGCCGGCCAGCCTTTGCCGGCCGGCACACACCACAATTAGCTTTAAAGTATACTACTTAACAGCTATAGGGCGGCAGCCCTCTGGTTCAAATGCCTGTGCCGGCGGCAGCAGCTGCCGGCCAGCAACAGCCAGTGTTGGCCGGCAATGATTGCCGGCCAGCAACTACACAAGGTAGTACCCAGCTGCCGGCCACACTCTTGGTGACCGGCAGACAAGGACTGACATAAGCCGGCCGGCAAAGGTACAAGACCGATGCCAGCCGGCAGCAAAAGAACCAGAAGACTACACCTGCCCGGCTGCCGGCCTCATAGGCCGGCTGCCGGGACAGGTACAGCACTAGAAGAAAATAGAATGGATGCCGGGATAAGAGTGTACACAACCCCCCAAGCCCCGGCAACCGAAAGAGTGCATATAAGGAAGGGGAGAAACTTAATTCAGGCTTCCTTGACCAATGCCGTCCGGCTCTGCTGGCAGGCATGGATGAGGGACCAAGAGAGGTCCGGGCAGCACTCGAAAACATAAGACCCTTGCCATCCAGCGTCTCTGCCGGCCGGCAATGGCTTAGTCAATCCATATCCCAACCTATACTAGGTCCAGAAGTAGAATGACATATGGTACAGTAATACCCCTGCCGGCCAGCTCTGCCGGCCGGCAAGGTACAGTACCCATTACGGAGATAGAGGGGGAAGGGACAAGAGGGTCCTGCCAACCTTGCTTTAGTGACAGATCACCCGCAGCCAAGAACTCTGTCTTAGCCTAAGGGAGATCTAGGGAAAGGGCCAGCGCAAGTAGTATAATACCTGCCAGCTTCCAGAGCACCAAAGCAAGGAAGGCGTTGCAACTCCCAAGGGAAGATTTATCCTCCCCGAGAACAGCAACAGGACTTAGTCTGGTCGATCACACAAGAAGGAATCATAACTACAGAAACCTTCGACAGTGACCTAAGGGAGCTCAGCTCCCTTTGTAAGTGTTAGGTCAGCGAGGGAGACTCTGCCCCAAGCCAAACAACACGGACTCAGACTAAAAACTCTGTTGTTCTGTCCCTCTTTGAACCAGACTCTGCTGGAACAGGAAGGTACAGTAACACCCTAGTATAGTTTTATCGAAAATAAATTCGGAAAAAAAAACGACTTAGGGATAAGCCCAAGGCTTAAACAGAGGGAAAGGGATTGCATACCTTCTCCGAAGAAAAGAAAGCAACCGGGGAGTATAATAAAGTATACTAAGGCTCCATAAGCAATTAGCCTAGGCACCAAGAGAATCGATTACCTAATTCACCGAAACTCTCACGTATTACAATCTTGGAAATATTCCACACAGTCTAAAATGTATAAAATATAGCCTAAAGCTTCAATAAAATTTTAATTACACTCGGAAAAACCATAATCATGCATTAAGTACTAGGACCAAACGACTAGGCTACATGGCCTAGCGTAGGCCAGAATGGCGAATACTTCGCCAAATAATACTAAGCACGAAAGGAAATCCTATGTAAAGCTAAATAGCTAAATTTTATTAAGCAAAACAACCAGGAATGTCACTCTGACTAACTAATTTATACCTAGCGAGTGACAGTGTCCAGGACACCTCTGGTAGGCTACGGCTCTTGTATCAAAGATTAATCCTATTAATCACTCAAAATTTTACCAAGAGGCCTACATTTATACATAACAGACACTATACTCAACTTATCCGAGGTCAACGAAGACGAAGAAGCCATGAAAAGCTGAATAAATCCAAGATTTGCGAGAAAAACAGGAAAAACACCGAGTTGTTAAGCTACGCAAAAAGGAAATGGATGGCGCCAGGATTGGCGCCAGGCACGCATACGAATCGGGGGATAGGGAAGCCTTGGGAGCGGCTCCCCTTTTTCTTTCCCGAATTCGTATCTCGTCAATCTCCCTCCTACGAGACGAATCTCTGTTCAGGTCGTAGATTGCCATGTGACGTGTCTAGAATACGTCCTCTGATATGTCGCGATATCCCTTTCACGAGGGATACTCGCTCCAGGAGTTAGAATTCTGGTACCTTAAGGTAAATTCTCTGGGAATATCGCCGTAGTTGTAATATACCCTAGGAAGCTACCCTATAGGAACTTCCATCAGGACGACATGGCTTGAGCCCAAAAATATATGTATATATATATATATATATATATATATATATATATATATATATATTATAATATATATATATATATATATATATATTATATATATATATATATATATATATATATATATATATATATATATATATATATATATATATATATATATATATATTTGTATATATATATATATATATATATATATATATATATATATATATTATATATATATATATATATATATATATATACTATATATATATATATATATATATATATATTATATATACATATGTGTGTGTGTGTGTGTGTGTGTGTATATGTAGCCAAAGTTGCTACATTTATATAAATCATATGTGATTGCAATTGGTAGGTTTCAAAATTTCCGTTGAAGATTTTAAAATTTCCAAAAACTGTTGTTCTCTCACTGCATAATTTGAGTCTTTTGATTGAATTAGAACCATCCGTTTTTTTATTTATATTACAATTATATGCGACAGGTGAAAAATGATTAAATAGTTGAATAAATATAAACATAG
>NC_090725.1:321528511-321533511 GCF_036898095.1 Palaemon carinicauda | reverse complement strand
TCTCTCCTGATTCCCTCATTTCGATGTCTGTCTAGTCTTTTGACTCCCTTGTTCAATCTCCAGATTCTTATTTCTGCAGCTTGAGCCTTGCTTCTGGTCTAGTTGTTAAGGTCTATGATTCATGTCCTTATATTGGGCAGTTTTCTACATGAAATTTGCTCTAGAAATGAATGTCGGTTTATTTGTCGAATTATTATGTCCGAAGTATACCATCTGTTTCCCCTAAAGTCTGCAGCTTTGTAGAAGGCTAACCTCCATCTCTGTTCTTTTGTTTTGTTTTTGAAAAATGTAATCCTTATTTAAATGTTAATATAACAGTAACCAAAGGCAACAGAGAAAAGTCCCTAAAAACATCATCGCTTCAAACCTAACAAATATTTTCAGATGATATATAAAGTTCTGTATTATTTATATTGTGAATATGCAGTCCTATATTGCATCCTCATTTTCATCTCCAATTCCATCAGCTTCAGCTAGGACACAGAAATGTTCAATGATAAGAATATCTTATTAACTGTTTATTCACTGATTTTTTTTATATAAATGATTGATTTACTCTTTGAAAATATAACCATCTACAGTATTACATTGATTGATCCTTGATTTTACAGCGATCAATATTTTTTTTTTTTTTTTTTTTGATACATTATAGTTTTTATTTTTGTTGGATCAAATGAAATCTGATCAAACGCTCTGGTTTGTTATATTAATTCCCATCCTCGTGAATTGAAAAGAGAATAGACAAATCCATTACGTTTTGAAGTTATAATTATAATTAACACACAGCATTTCATTGGATTAGGATTTAAACCTCTGGCTTTTACAGAATCCAATACAATATGGAAAATTGTGTTTTTCTTTTTATGAAGTGAAGGTTTCACATAAGATCAACAAAAATTAAGTTATTTTAAAGTCGATTGCGCATTATTTATTTTGGATAAAAGTAGATCTAAATAAGAGGATCATTACGATAATATTTACTACACTGGATAGCTTTTTAGTCTTCTGTAAGCGTTTTGAATGTTATAGATGTTGTCTGAGCAAAGATATGGCAGTATTTTTTGTATTCTAAAGCGTTTTAAACGTTACAGGCGCTCTTTGAGCAAACTACTGGCAGAAATTTTAGTCTTTGTTAGCGGTGGTAGCGTTTTAAATGTAAAAGTAAAATGTTATGCAAACTCAAAAACAATAATTCGGAGATTAGTTTTTGTAAAGCTTAACGAGCTTATACCACAGCCATATGAATCTAACTAAATAATTTTGCTCAGACAGAGAGAGAGAGAGAGAGAGAGAGAGAGAGAGAGAGAGAGAGAGTTCTCGATAACTAAGTAAATGTATTGAGAGAGAGAGAGAGAGAGAGAGAGAGAGAGAGAGAGAGAGAGAGAGAGAGAGAGAGAGAGAGAGAGAGAGAGAGAGAGAGAAAAGTTTCCAGTTCTCGATAACTAAGTAAAGGTATTTCGAGAGGGAGAGTTTCCGATTCCTGATAACTAGGTAGAGAGAGAGAGAGAGAGAGAGAGAGAGGAGAGAGAGAGAGAGAGAGAGAGAGAGAGAGAGATCCAACTTCATGTCGCAGGCAGGAAGGCAAGAGAATAAATTACTTTTGTCAGAATGCATCGTTGGAAAGAAACTGACAGAAGAAAATGATTTGTATGGTTGAAACTAATCAATGTATTACGGGTACGTTTGTGAGAACATACATAGTTGATGAAAAGTTTATATCAATTATAAAAGGTCTAGAGAAGTAAAGAGAGAAAATGCAAAATAAATGGAGTGACAGTGTTATTGGGACAGGAGTTCCCTGTCATCTGTCAATCAAGGTATTGTGCATAAGATAAAGTAAATGAATTAGACAAAGGATAACGGAATATAGATACCAATAGTTTACATACCTTATTACAAATTCAGCTCCAAATCAAAAGTTTTCTGCGTTTAAATTTTTGCTGCAACAGCATATTTAGATAAAAAACAAGACAGTCTACTAAGAGTTGATGGTGATAGATTATTATTATTATTATTATTATTATTATTATTATTATTATTATTACTACTAATCTACAACCCTAGTCGAAAAGCAGGATGCCATAAGCCCAAGGGGTCCTACAGTGAAAATAGCCCAGTAAGGAAAAGAAACAAGGAAAAATAGAATATTCACAGAACAGGAACAACATAAAAATTAAAAATTCGTTGAAAATTCACTAAGCTAGAAAATATTTATTTTCATTTTGTATGTGAGTTTGGTTGAAACTTTAAAAAAACAAAAATTTATTATTAAATTTTCGTTTCTAGTGTAAATATTAAAATAGGGAAAATCCACATTTCTCTATCTATCTATCTATCTATCTATCTATCTATCTATCTATCTATATATATATATATATATATATATATATATATATATATATATATATATATATATATATATATATATATATATATATATATATATATATATATATATATATATATATATATATATATTATATGTATATATATATATATATATATATATATATATATATATATATATATATATATATATATATATATATATATATATATATATATATATATATATATATTCATTGACGGAATACTTACATTGTTAATGAAATATATTGTAAAGGTTATGACTTATTACGATTGAAGCAATATTCGTATTTTTGACGGAGAATTTCTGTTATATAGAAAGGGTTGACTGTAAAAACTTAATGATACGTTTTGATAATTTCATGTTTACAAACCTTTTGAAATCTTCTTTAATACAGCTAACAAGCAAAAAGCACAAACTAACCTATTTACTGGCCAATCAACTCTTTATCTCATTATTCACAAGATGTTTGAAGGAGATATCTAGGAGAAATTTAAGATTACTGATAATAGTTGTTAAAGCTCATTGGTGTTCTAGGGATAGCAGGTGTTTTTTTTTCAATCTACCTCAGCTTTCTTAAATGTTATATCGATTGAAGTAGTTTAATTTACAAATACCATATAGAATAGATGGTAAAGTAATGGAATATGACTTTTATATACACAAATGATCTCCAGTCATTAAAAAATGAATAAGACTTTTTCCTACAAAAAGGATCTAAAGTCTTCAACAGAAATGAGGAAGGAACTAGTGACATAGAAAATCCAGCATTATAGACTTACTAGAAATGACGACATCAATGTTAAAGAAAATGCATTTGGAAATTATCAAACGATGGGATAGGATAATGGTCCATAACTTACTCGTCCCATATATACCCTTAAAAAACGCTCTATAATCCATTATAGATAGAGTTCGTTTTCAAAGAAAATGAATGGCTCCATGGAGGAAGGGGAGATGCTGATAAGGAGAGAGTAATGAGATGTGAGAAATTTATAGGATCAAAGCAGACATATTCGCGAGGGCGGGACCTTAATTTTATCCCTAGTGAAATGGAGTAATTATAAGCTGCTACATAAATTGTTCTTAAGTCTTAGGATAGAGTTCTCTTGCTTGAGGGTACACTCGGGCACACTAATCTGTCTTATTTCTCTTCCACTTGTTTTGTTAAAGCTTGTATAGTTTATATAGAAAATATATATATTTTAATGTTGCTACTTTTCTTGAAATATTTTATTTTTCCTGTTTCCTTTCCTCACTGGGCTTTTTCCCTGTTTGGACCTCTTGGCTTATAGCATCCTGCCTTTCCAACAAGGGTTGTAGCTTAGCAAGAAGTAATAATAATAATAATAATAATAATAATAATAATAATAATAATAATAATAATAATAATAATAATAATAATAATAATAATAAAAATAATAATAATAATAATAATGTTGATGATGATGATGATGATGATGATGATAAACACATTTCGAGTTTATTCACGTATTAGCTTAACGATATTGATTCATATATATAAATCAAAATATATGTGTGCCTTATTTTCAAAAGGAGATTTTGTATAAATCACCTATCGACCACGATGGCACAACGATATTTAAAAAAATATTCACTTTAATAAAATGCTTATAAATATAATCAATTACAGCTGTACCTAGATTTCTCTAAGTTGCTGAAATTGAAACACACTGGTTGTATCACATTCTTCTTTCCTATGGACTAATTCCTTTTTCTTTTCTTTTATGTGTGAAGAATCTAAGGATTTCCGCACCACAAAACGTATCATCTGCGTAAAACGGACGGACTAGGTCGCTCAAAGAAGTGCTTCCATCAAACACAGTTGTCTTTGGTTTCAATATTTACGTCTGTGTTGCTAAGAACAACCACTGCCACGATATGCTTTAAACTCAAAATATACACTCCGGTTATTTCCCAGGTCCAGCGAGGTACGATTGGGTATTTTAAAATTAACGCTCCTGACAATTACAGTTCTTCAGTGGATCTCTAGTAAGGCGATGCTAAATAGATCAAAACGCCATCTATAGGGAATTCTGGGAACTACGTGAATGAGGAGACTTACTGTATATATAGGATAAACATCAGCAAGTCACATTCATGTGCTATTTTCATTAAAGGCTTAAAGGCCGCTCATGAAGGAGAGAGGCAAGGGATAGTAACATTGCCTTATCAAGTAGGACAATGCCGTAGAGATTGACCATCTAGATAATCATATGATCAGCGCTCAAGCCCCCTCTCCACCCAAGCTAGGATCAGGGAGGTCCAGGCATTGACTGCTGATAACTCAGCAGATAGACCTATAGTCTCCCCAAAACCTTCATACTTTAGCTGACAAGGATGGTGAAGTTGCAGCAGCCAGGGGAACTAACGAGTTTGAGCGGGTCCTCGATCCCCTGTCTAGCGATTACCAGTCAGGGACGTTACCACATAGTCCACCACAACCCTTACCTGGTATATCAGTCAGGTGTACACAGTATCTGATTGTATTATTTTCTTTTAGCCTTCCCATATGTCATTAACCCTAGTATAAGATGTTATTGTGAGGGGACGTGGCTGTTGATGGTAGATTTAGTATATGAAAGTAATAAAATTCTGAATCATAAGTTTT
>NC_090725.1:321513511-321518511 GCF_036898095.1 Palaemon carinicauda | reverse complement strand
AATAATCATGTCTCCGGTTTTCCTCTGTAACATTGTCTGTCTTGTGAACATGAAAATGCCTGTTGCCTTGAGGTTTTGTATATAAAGGAGAGTGTTCTATAATAAAGTTACTCAGTTGATTGCTTCCTGCCTATGAGTCGCAACCTTTCTCTCAGCCCGTAACATTGGTGACCCCGGAAGTCGACTCGCTCCCACCGCCTTCCACCCCCACCCCCTCGCCCCTCCCTCGTTGGTACTATGGCGGATTCTACGGCAGTTGGCGCTGCGGCGCCCCATTCAAACTTTCATCGTTTGCCAGCGGAGAGGCGTTTGCTTGGTTTCAGCGCGCAGAAGTCCAGTTTCGCATCAGGGGCGTGACTCGCTCAACCACCAAAGCAGATTACGTTCTCACGGTGATACTCGAGAACACCTTCCCAGAAATATCCGACTGGCTTTGTGAACAAGGAGACATCCCAATAGCGTATGACGCCCTCAAAACATACCTTCTGTAGCAGTACTCGCTGTCGCCAGCCGCCCGTATAGCAAAGCTTTTTCAGCTCTTGCAACAACCATTGGGGGACCAAAGGGCTTCGCTTGCCCTCAGGGAAATTACCAGTATCGCTCGCCTTCAACCTGCCACAGACGGCTCTCCTCGTGAGGTGCACCTACTTCGTGCCCTTTGGATACGCCATCTACCCGGACCTGTACGCGCTGCCATACCCGATGTCAATAGTTTACCCATAAAGGACTTGATGACCAAAGCCGACGCCCTTATGGACAGCCACTTCAAGACCTCCATCAACGCCTCCACCCCTGACGAAGAGGATGCCTATTCAACGTCAACCGAAGCTGACATGAATGCCGTAGGACATACACGCCTACCTTGTGACGTGCCGAAGCAGCGACAAAGCTGCCCACCACCCACCAATCGCTCGCGCCCAACAAACGACTTCTACAGCCACTTACTACCTCCCATCCACAGCAGTTTTGCTACTATCACTTCAGATTCGGGGCAACCGCGAAGAAATGTGCCAAGGATTGTCAGTGGCCAAAAAACGTGTAAGTAGGCCATCGCTCGTGGCGGTGGCCTCCCGTGTTTCTAATCTTTTCTTTTTACAGGATGCAGGAACAGGCGTGCGATTTTTGGTAGACTCGGGTACTTGTCGTTCTCTTTTGCCAAGGAAACTATTCAAGGCACGACGTAGTCTGTCTACATCTGCCGACATCCGCTTGGTAGCTACCAACGGATCTGCGATACCCAACTATGGTTACGAGAACCTCCCATTATCATTCGGAAACAGTAAATTCAATTGGAAGTTTCTCGTTGCTGACGTCACATTGCCAATCCTCGGTGCGGATTTCCTCTCTCATTTTCACCTTCTGGTCGATGTCGCCCACCGACGATTGGTCAACGCAGACTCGAACTTGTCGACACCTTTTTCAACCCGCCCCCTCTAACCTCGCTCTCCACATCAGCGCACCCACGGATGCCTATGCCCACCTCCTCACGTCATACCCGGATGTTTTCCATCCAGAACTTCGCTAAACGTCCAAGGTTCCTGCCAAGCACGGTATTTATCACTATATCAAGACGACTGGACCCCCAGTCTTCGTAAAATTCAGACGTCTGCCACCGGAACGATTGGCAGCCGCCAAACAGACGTTCGCCAAAATGGAGGAAATGGGCCTTTGCCAAAATGCCTCCAGCCCATGGTCGTCACCCTTACACATCGTTCTGAAGAAAGATGGCTCCCTCCGTCCGTACAGGGATTAAAGGCACCTGAATATGCAAACAGAACCAGATCACTACCCACTCCCAAACATTGCCGACGTGACCTCCTACCTGCACAAAGTGAAGGTTTTCTTTACGCTTGACCTCCTGAAGGGGTTTTATCAGGTGCCTATGAGCCCAGAAGACATCCCCAAGACCGCCATCACCACTCCGTTTGGTACATACACCTTCAATTACTCTTGTTTTGGCCTTCGTAATGCTGGGTCCACGTTTCAACTGCTCATGGATGGCATCTTAGGGGACCTCCCTTTCTGTGTATGTTATGTGGACGACATACTTGTGTTCTCCTCCTCAAAAGATGAACACCTCCGTCACCTGCGCATCGTGCTCGATTGCCTGCGACAGAACGGCCATGTAGTCCGGTACGACAAGTGTACCTTTGGCGCCAACGAAGTGTCGTTCTTAGGGCACCACATCACTCCTGAAGCAGTCCATCCCCTCCCTGAGAAGGTAGCAGCCGTTCAGAACTTCCCCGCGCTCTCGACCGTCAAAGCTCTGCAGAAATTCTTGGGCATGATCAACTAATATCACCGTTTTCTGGCAGCCATTGCCGCCACTCTTGCTCCCCGCTACGCCTCCCTCAAGGGCAAGCCAAAGGACCTGATGTAGGGTCCCCTTCAAGACGCAGCCTTCTGCAATGCAAAGAAGGCCCTATCAACTGCTGCGGCTCTCACTTTTCCTATTCCACACGCCCCTCTCCTTCTCTCCACCGATGCCAGCGACGTCGCTATTGGTGCAGTACTTGAGCAGGTGGTCAATGGCTCGCCCCGCCCATTGGCCTTCTTCAGCAGAAAACTGTCCAAGGCAGAATCGGGTTATTCCACCTTCGATCGAAAATTGCTGGTGGTGCACTTGGCTGTCCGTCACTTTCGCCTTTTCTTAGAAGGTACGCCCTTCGTCATTCGCACAGACCACATGCCTCTGGTGCACGCCTTCACTCGACAGTCTGACGCCTGGTTCGCCCGTCAACGCCAACATCACTTCGCCGTGGTTGAATACAATTGCACCCTTCAATACGTCCCTGAGAAAGTGAATCCTGTTGCCGATGCCCTGTCAAGAAACACGTTGGCTGCCGTTCAACTGGGATTGTATTACAACGCCCTGGCTGAAGCCCAATGACAGGATCTAGAGTGTCAAGCATGTAGGACATCCTGCACGTCCCTCCGTTGGGAAGACTTTCCCCTCGAAGACTCCAACACCACCCTCCTCTGTGACGTCAGTTCTGGTAGACCGCGACCTTGGATTCCTGCTCCCATGCGACGGCCGGTGTTTGATTTCATTCACTGACTTTCCCGTCCCCTGTGCCGTTCTACTGCACAGCTGCTGAAGGCAAAGTTCATTTGGCACGGCATTTCTAAGGATGCTAAGGATTGGGTCCGCGCTTGTACTTCTTGCCAAACTTCCAAAGTACATCGACACACGGATTCAGGAGTGGGCACCTTTCCTCAATCTCAGCGTTGTTTCGCGCACATTCACGTCGACGTTTTAGGCCCCCTACCCACATCACAAGGACATCGTTACCTGTTTACCGTCATCGACCTCTCCACTCGTTGGCCTGAAGCCATTCCCATGGAAACTGCAA
This sequence comes from Palaemon carinicauda, assembly GCF_036898095.1. Classification (NCBI taxonomy): domain Eukaryota; kingdom Metazoa; phylum Arthropoda; class Malacostraca; order Decapoda; family Palaemonidae; genus Palaemon; species Palaemon carinicauda. The sequence continues at coordinate 321,515,158 of NC_090725.1, read as the reverse complement.
CGTCCGCCTCATGTACATCTGTCTTACTCTCTGGATGGATTTCAAGATTTGGTATCCCTGATCATTTACTTCTGACAGAGGAACCACTTTCACCTCTAAGTTGTGGACATCATTAGTGAATCTCCTGGGCATCACCCTACATCAGACAACGGCCTACAACCCCGCTGTCAATGGAATGGTTGAACGTTTTCATCGCACCCTCAAAGCAGCTTTGATGTCCCGCTGCAAGGACTGCAACTGGTTTACTCAGCTTCCCTGGGTCCTCCTGGGACTAAGGACCACTCCTAAAGACGCCCTCGACTTCTCGGCAGCTGAAATGGTGTATGGCGACCCGTTGGTCGTCCCTGCCAAATTTTTTCCTTCTACAACTTCCTCCGACGATCTCCAGCGCATACGTCGTGTCGTGGGAAAATTTACTCCGTGCTGCCAGACTTACAAGCCCCCAGTGAAGCATCACACACCAACGGACTTGCACTCTGCAAAGTACGTCTTCCTGTGCAACGACACTAGCAAGTCACCGCTAACGTCCCCTTACACGGGCCCTTTCCTTGTGATCCGACATAGTCCGAAAGCATTCCTACCAAATATTCGTGGCAAAGAAGACTGGGTCTCCATTGATCGTCTAAAACCTGGTTATCTTCTGCCAGATGACCCGCCTACAGTTCGCCTCTCTAGATCAGGGTGGCCTATTTAACATGTACAGTATGTCATTTTTTTGGGGGGAGCCATGTACCAACCATATGTCACACGATCGTACATAAATTATTTTGTATATATTATGCTTGTACCTGCGCTCTTCCCTAGCACTAAAAAGAACCTGAATAATCATGTGTCCGGTTTTCCTCTGTAACATTGTCTGTCTTGTGAACATGAAAATGCCTGTTGCCTTGAGGTTTTGTATATAAAGGAGAGTGTTCTATAATAAAGTTACTCAGTTGATTGCTTCCTGCCTTTGAGTCGCAACATTTCTCTCGGTCGGTCACAATATCATCAACATCAGCCATAACTACTCCATTGTAGGACAAAGGCCTTAGGCATGTCATTCTTACGTGCATCTATTTATTGTCTTGCTTTGCCAGTCCATATCCGCAAACTTAGTTCGTCATTCCTTCATCTTCTCTGCCTTCCCCTGTTTCTTTTGCAATATCTAGCGGCCCATTCTTTTGTTACTAATGTCCATCTATTACCTATCATTCTCAGTATATGTCCTGTTCATGGCTTTTTTTTTTTTTTTTTTTTTTTTTTTTTTTTTTTTTTTTTTTTTCCCATGGCTCTTCGATTTGTATCTAGCTTATGTTTTAAGGCTTTAGTAAAGCTCCAAGTTTTAGATGCATAGGTTTATGGTGGTACTAAAATCTGATTAAATGCTTTTCTCTTTAGAGAAAGTGGCATTTTACTTTACATAATATCATTTAAAAAACTCTACTTCCTAGGCTTATCCGTTTTTTAATTTTTCTCTTAATTCCTTGGGAAACACTTACAGTCTATCCAAAGTAGGTATATGCATTAACAATTTCTAGAGATTCGTCTATAACCCTTATTTGTTGTCTTTCTGCAGTTTCATTGAATATTTTTTCAGTTTTACTCATATCTATTTTCAGTCCTACATTTCTGTTATCTCTATTCAAATCTTCTATCATATTTTGC
>NC_090725.1:321506011-321508511 GCF_036898095.1 Palaemon carinicauda | reverse complement strand
GGTTTTATCAGGTGCCTATGAGCCCAGAAGACATCCCCAAGACCGCCATCACCACTCCGTTTGGTACATACACCTTCAATTACTCTTGTTTTGGCCTTCGTAATGCTGGGTCCACGTTTCAACTGCTCATGGATGGCATCTTAGGGGACCTCCCTTTCTGTGTATGTTATGTGGACGACATACTTGTGTTCTCCTCCTCAAAAGATGAACACCTCCGTCACCTGCGCATCGTGCTCGATTGCCTGCGACAGAACGGCCATGTAGTCCGGTACGACAAGTGTACCTTTGGCGCCAACGAAGTGTCGTTCTTAGGGCACCACATCACTCCTGAAGCAGTCCATCCCCTCCCTGAGAAGGTAGCAGCCGTTCAGAACTTCCCCGCGCTCTCGACCGTCAAAGCTCTGCAGAAATTCTTGGGCATGATCAACTAATATCACCGTTTTCTGGCAGCCATTGCCGCCACTCTTGCTCCCCGCTACGCCTCCCTCAAGGGCAAGCCAAAGGACCTGATGTAGGGTCCCCTTCAAGACGCAGCCTTCTGCAATGCAAAGAAGGCCCTATCAACTGCTGCGGCTCTCACTTTTCCTATTCCACACGCCCCTCTCCTTCTCTCCACCGATGCCAGCGACGTCGCTATTGGTGCAGTACTTGAGCAGGTGGTCAATGGCTCGCCCCGCCCATTGGCCTTCTTCAGCAGAAAACTGTCCAAGGCAGAATCGGGTTATTCCACCTTCGATCGAAAATTGCTGGTGGTGCACTTGGCTGTCCGTCACTTTCGCCTTTTCTTAGAAGGTACGCCCTTCGTCATTCGCACAGACCACATGCCTCTGGTGCACGCCTTCACTCGACAGTCTGACGCCTGGTTCGCCCGTCAACGCCAACATCACTTCGCCGTGGTTGAATACAATTGCACCCTTCAATACGTCCCTGAGAAAGTGAATCCTGTTGCCGATGCCCTGTCAAGAAACACGTTGGCTGCCGTTCAACTGGGATTGTATTACAACGCCCTGGCTGAAGCCCAATGACAGGATCTAGAGTGTCAAGCATGTAGGACATCCTGCACGTCCCTCCGTTGGGAAGACTTTCCCCTCGAAGACTCCAACACCACCCTCCTCTGTGACGTCAGTTCTGGTAGACCGCGACCTTGGATTCCTGCTCCCATGCGACGGCCGGTGTTTGATTTCATTCACTGACTTTCCCGTCCCCTGTGCCGTTCTACTGCACAGCTGCTGAAGGCAAAGTTCATTTGGCACGGCATTTCTAAGGATGCTAAGGATTGGGTCCGCGCTTGTACTTCTTGCCAAACTTCCAAAGTACATCGACACACGGATTCAGGAGTGGGCACCTTTCCTCAATCTCAGCGTTGTTTCGCGCACATTCACGTCGACGTTTTAGGCCCCCTACCCACATCACAAGGACATCGTTACCTGTTTACCGTCATCGACCTCTCCACTCGTTGGCCTGAAGCCATTCCCATGGAAACTGCAACGTCCGCCTCATGTACATCTGTCTTACTCTCTGGATGGATTTCAAGATTTGGTATCCCTGATCATTTACTTCTGACAGAGGAACCACTTTCACCTCTAAGTTGTGGACATCATTAGTGAATCTCCTGGGCATCACCCTACATCAGACAACGGCCTACAACCCCGCTGTCAATGGAATGGTTGAACGTTTTCATCGCACCCTCAAAGCAGCTTTGATGTCCCGCTGCAAGGACTGCAACTGGTTTACTCAGCTTCCCTGGGTCCTCCTGGGACTAAGGACCACTCCTAAAGACGCCCTCGACTTCTCGGCAGCTGAAATGGTGTATGGCGACCCGTTGGTCGTCCCTGCCAAATTTTTTCCTTCTACAACTTCCTCCGACGATCTCCAGCGCATACGTCGTGTCGTGGGAAAATTTACTCCGTGCTGCCAGACTTACAAGCCCCCAGTGAAGCATCACACACCAACGGACTTGCACTCTGCAAAGTACGTCTTCCTGTGCAACGACACTAGCAAGTCACCGCTAACGTCCCCTTACACGGGCCCTTTCCTTGTGATCCGACATAGTCCGAAAGCATTCCTACCAAATATTCGTGGCAAAGAAGACTGGGTCTCCATTGATCGTCTAAAACCTGGTTATCTTCTGCCAGATGACCCGCCTACAGTTCGCCTCTCTAGATCAGGGTGGCCTATTTAACATGTACAGTATGTCATTTTTTTGGGGGGAGCCATGTACCAACCATATGTCACACGATCGTACATAAATTATTTTGTATATATTATGCTTGTACCTGCGCTCTTCCCTAGCACTAAAAAGAACCTGAATAATCATGTGTCCGGTTTTCCTCTGTAACATTGTCTGTCTTGTGAACATGAAAATGCCTGTTGCCTTGAGGTTTTGTATATAAAGGAGAGTGTTCTATAATAAAGTTACTCAGTTGATTGCTTCCTGCCTTTGAGTCGCAACATTTCTCTCGGTCGGTCACAATATCATCAACATCAGCCATAACTACTC
>NC_090725.1:321498511-321501011 GCF_036898095.1 Palaemon carinicauda | reverse complement strand
ATCTGCGATACCCAACTATGGTTACGAGAACCTCCCATTATCATTCGGAAACAGTAAATTCAATTGGAAGTTTCTCGTTGCTGACGTCACATTGCCAATCCTCGGTGCGGATTTCCTCTCTCATTTTCACCTTCTGGTCGATGTCGCCCACCGACGATTGGTCAACGCAGACTCGAACTTGTCGACACCTTTTTCAACCCGCCCCCTCTAACCTCGCTCTCCACATCAGCGCACCCACGGATGCCTATGCCCACCTCCTCACGTCATACCCGGATGTTTTCCATCCAGAACTTCGCTAAACGTCCAAGGTTCCTGCCAAGCACGGTATTTATCACTATATCAAGACGACTGGACCCCCAGTCTTCGTAAAATTCAGACGTCTGCCACCGGAACGATTGGCAGCCGCCAAACAGACGTTCGCCAAAATGGAGGAAATGGGCCTTTGCCAAAATGCCTCCAGCCCATGGTCGTCACCCTTACACATCGTTCTGAAGAAAGATGGCTCCCTCCGTCCGTACAGGGATTAAAGGCACCTGAATATGCAAACAGAACCAGATCACTACCCACTCCCAAACATTGCCGACGTGACCTCCTACCTGCACAAAGTGAAGGTTTTCTTTACGCTTGACCTCCTGAAGGGGTTTTATCAGGTGCCTATGAGCCCAGAAGACATCCCCAAGACCGCCATCACCACTCCGTTTGGTACATACACCTTCAATTACTCTTGTTTTGGCCTTCGTAATGCTGGGTCCACGTTTCAACTGCTCATGGATGGCATCTTAGGGGACCTCCCTTTCTGTGTATGTTATGTGGACGACATACTTGTGTTCTCCTCCTCAAAAGATGAACACCTCCGTCACCTGCGCATCGTGCTCGATTGCCTGCGACAGAACGGCCATGTAGTCCGGTACGACAAGTGTACCTTTGGCGCCAACGAAGTGTCGTTCTTAGGGCACCACATCACTCCTGAAGCAGTCCATCCCCTCCCTGAGAAGGTAGCAGCCGTTCAGAACTTCCCCGCGCTCTCGACCGTCAAAGCTCTGCAGAAATTCTTGGGCATGATCAACTAATATCACCGTTTTCTGGCAGCCATTGCCGCCACTCTTGCTCCCCGCTACGCCTCCCTCAAGGGCAAGCCAAAGGACCTGATGTAGGGTCCCCTTCAAGACGCAGCCTTCTGCAATGCAAAGAAGGCCCTATCAACTGCTGCGGCTCTCACTTTTCCTATTCCACACGCCCCTCTCCTTCTCTCCACCGATGCCAGCGACGTCGCTATTGGTGCAGTACTTGAGCAGGTGGTCAATGGCTCGCCCCGCCCATTGGCCTTCTTCAGCAGAAAACTGTCCAAGGCAGAATCGGGTTATTCCACCTTCGATCGAAAATTGCTGGTGGTGCACTTGGCTGTCCGTCACTTTCGCCTTTTCTTAGAAGGTACGCCCTTCGTCATTCGCACAGACCACATGCCTCTGGTGCACGCCTTCACTCGACAGTCTGACGCCTGGTTCGCCCGTCAACGCCAACATCACTTCGCCGTGGTTGAATACAATTGCACCCTTCAATACGTCCCTGAGAAAGTGAATCCTGTTGCCGATGCCCTGTCAAGAAACACGTTGGCTGCCGTTCAACTGGGATTGTATTACAACGCCCTGGCTGAAGCCCAATGACAGGATCTAGAGTGTCAAGCATGTAGGACATCCTGCACGTCCCTCCGTTGGGAAGACTTTCCCCTCGAAGACTCCAACACCACCCTCCTCTGTGACGTCAGTTCTGGTAGACCGCGACCTTGGATTCCTGCTCCCATGCGACGGCCGGTGTTTGATTTCATTCACTGACTTTCCCGTCCCCTGTGCCGTTCTACTGCACAGCTGCTGAAGGCAAAGTTCATTTGGCACGGCATTTCTAAGGATGCTAAGGATTGGGTCCGCGCTTGTACTTCTTGCCAAACTTCCAAAGTACATCGACACACGGATTCAGGAGTGGGCACCTTTCCTCAATCTCAGCGTTGTTTCGCGCACATTCACGTCGACGTTTTAGGCCCCCTACCCACATCACAAGGACATCGTTACCTGTTTACCGTCATCGACCTCTCCACTCGTTGGCCTGAAGCCATTCCCATGGAAACTGCAACGTCCGCCTCATGTACATCTGTCTTACTCTCTGGATGGATTTCAAGATTTGGTATCCCTGATCATTTACTTCTGACAGAGGAACCACTTTCACCTCTAAGTTGTGGACATCATTAGTGAATCTCCTGGGCATCACCCTACATCAGACAACGGCCTACAACCCCGCTGTCAATGGAATGGTTGAACGTTTTCATCGCACCCTCAAAGCAGCTTTGATGTCCCGCTGCAAGGACTGCAACTGGTTTACTCAGCTTCCCTGGGTCCTCCTGGGACTAAGGACCACTCCTAAAGACGCCCTCGACTTCTCGGCAGCTGAAATGGTGTATGGCGACCCGTTGGTCGTCCCTGCCAAATTTTTTCCTTCTACAACTTCC
>NC_090725.1:321478511-321491011 GCF_036898095.1 Palaemon carinicauda | reverse complement strand
ATTAATAAGTTTGCTTGGGAGCTATTGTTTTAATGGTTATTGTTGCTGCAATAAAATAAATAATTCCTACTTAATTCTTACATTGTTTTGAGGCACTAGGAAATTATCCCAGCATTGTCTCATCTTAACTTTTGCTAAGTACCTCTGTTCTTTTAATTTCATTAAAGGGAAATTTTTTGTTTGAGAAAAAAAAAAAAGATTTGCCTGGAAGCATTTTCGAACATGAATTGGGGTTTTCTTTCTTATAATCAATTGTTATATATCGTAAATGTCTTAAATGTAATAAGTTTTTAGGAATCATTATCCATCCTTTAATAGTGGAAGAGAAGTACTGTGAAAATTTTACCTATTTAACTGACTGTAGACAGTTGTTACCCTTTCCATGAGATGCATGAATGACATTTCGTTTGGTGTTATTAACCCTGAGATTTTTTATATTTAGTACATAACAGATACTTCTAATATAGAATTTCACTCAAAATGCGTTAAATAATACGAAGATTTCAAAAATAGCTGGAATAAATATACAGAACTTATTATCAAAGATACTTTGGTATCCCTTTCTTTTTGTGGAAGATTGAAGAATCTATACCGCTCAAAGCTTGAAAAGGCGTATATGAAAGTATGTAAGGTCCAAAAAAAAAAAAAATAAGAAAATAGTTGTTAATTTTATTTGATTTTTACGAGTGATTTAAAAAAAGGAAATTTAAAGTATAATGACAAACGTACAAATAAATAGTATGAATAATCAGTCTGGGAATGCAGACCTCCGCCGTGGCAGCTTATTTCTCGAAACCAGCTTGCCTTTCCCAAAATCAATTCAGACCGTAGGCGTATTTGAAGTCTGCGACAACCATGTGCGAGATTTGGGTTAAGGTTAAGGTTAACTCGGTGGACCTTTTGCTCAATCTTGAAAGTTTCACTACTCTATGAGTAAAATTGTGGCCAGAAAGTTGTTCACAATCAAACAAACAAATATACAATGGGACAAACAAACAAGCAGTGGTGAAAACGTAACCTCCTACCAATTTTGTTGATGGAGGTAACAATTTAAAAGTATAACTATTTCTAAGACATAATCATCAAAGTGATAAGAAAAATCCCACAAGACTATTGCTACCCTAGGTCACACTTCCTTCGCTGAGAAAAATGCAATTTCATTGGTTGAAAGAATGTTGAATTCACTTTACCCTCTGCCACTCGCTTTGAAATAAGAGTAGCTCCAGTGAGTAGCTTCAGTGAGTCTCTTAACCATAACCAAATTCTTGTTAGAGTTCCCTTGCTTGAGGGTACCCTCGGCCACACTATTATATCTTATTTCTCTTCCGTTTGTTTTGTTAGTCTTTTTATAGTTTATGTGTGGAATGTTTATTTTAAGGTTGTTACTGTTCTTAAGATATTTTCTATTACTTTTTTTTCTCTCCTTGCTGGGCTATTTTCCCTGTTGGAGCCCCTGGGCTTATAGGATCCTGCTTTTCCAACTAGGGTTGGAGTTTAGCTAATAATAATAATAATAATAATAATAATAATAATAATAATAATAACAATAATAATAATAATAATAATAATAATAATAATAATAATTTCAAACGTGATGAAAATGTTTTCTGAAAGAAAACTTCTTGATTTGATCTAAAAAAGTAGAGTTTATTTATATAACCTGATAATATTAACCAATATTTTCATACCCAGTCAGCTATACTGTAATTCCATTTGAGTTAAATCTTCTGTACCAGGGTCTTCCACTGTCTTGTGGAAGAGTCCTCTAGCTTGAGGGATACACTAGGCATGCTATTTTATCTTATTTCTCTTTTTCTTGTTTTTTAAAAGCTTCCATAGTTTATAAATGAAAGATTTATTTTAATACTGTTACCGTTCTTGAAATATTTTATTGTAATTGTTAATTACTTCTCTTGTGGTTTATCTATTTTCCTATTTATTTTCCTCTCTAGCCTTTTTCCTGTTGAAGCCCTAGGTCTTATAGCATCCTGCTTTTCGTACAAGGGTTGTAGCTTAGCTTGTAATAATAATATTCATATTAATGATAGTAATAATAACAATAACAATAGTATTAATAATAATAACGATGAGGATGAGGATAATAATAATAATAATAATAATAATAATAATAATAATAATAATAATAATAATAATAATAATAATACATTTTCTTATCATCACACACACACTTATATATATATATATATATATATATATATATATATATATATATATATATATATATATATATATATATATATATATATATATATATATATATATACTTCTTTGTTTGGTTAACCGTTATGCCTTCTGCTTCATGTATAAAAACGATATTAGATAAATTAATTTTTCCTAATGGGATACTGTAGATTACATCATTTAATTTTCAATGGATTTTTAATCAACTAATTCTACAATGCAGTTAATTATATATCGATACTTGTGTTTAGTTTCTATTTTAGAGGAGTTTTACTTATGAAAAAATTTACATGATATAAGACAGAATATGCCATTCATTGAGTTTTTTATCTTCATATATGATTTACAGAATATATTTATTCCTTTATTCATACCATTTTCTGAATAGTCAACTACGGTAGAATATATTAGTAGAAATCTATTCAATTAAGATGAGGGCCCCCCCCCCAAAAAAAAAAAAAAAGAAAGAAAAAAAAAACATTTATAAACACGAATTTGGAGATAAAGGATTTAACAAATAACAAATGATTATAAAAGTAAATAATATTTTTTATCTGAAATCTAGAAACTGAAAAAAAAAAAATAAATAAATTCTGTTTGCTCAGGGAAAAAAATTCACCTTCTTAAAATTCTGTGAACAACTGATCATCACAACATTTTAGAATTTTAGGAAAAGTGAAGTTTCACCAAGTTGGTCATGCAAGAAATCTTATTATAATATTTAGAATGAAATATCTAAATTTCCTTTCTGTTTTTTTCTTTTATGATGGTAGATGGGATTCCTGAAGTTCCTCGTGTTTGTTTATATGGAAGCTGTAATAAGAGTTTTGCTTGATGTTGGTAAAAGATGATAAGTCTCTTGTAGAGATTTGTATTAGTAGGATAATCGTTTTGTGTAGGAAAGGGATAGTTCTTTATTGATGAACTTTTCGAAGTGTTTTAGTAAACGGACGCTTTTGTTTTTCATAAGTTTTACGTATATAATTCATGAAAATATTTACATCCAATGCATAGGAATGTCACATTAGTAATCTTGCCCTACATCGCTGCTGTGAAGCAAAAGATAGTTACGAACAATTAAAAATATCCTTTTTATATTATGTCTTATAATCCTTGGGAGTTTTGCATCTTGCTTTTCCAAGTAGGGTTGTAGCTTAGCAAATATTATTATTATTATTATTATTATTATTATTATTATTATTATTATTATTATTATTATTATTATTATTATTATAAATAATAATAATAATAATAATAATAATAATAATAATAATAATGATAATAATAATAATCATTTTTATTTTTTATGTAGGTTTTCGTTATGTGCTTAATAATAATAATAATAATAATAATAATAATAATAATAATAATAATAATAATAATAATGATTGAAAAGAGTATCAACTTTATTTCCTATTCATGGTTTTAGATATGGTTAATGTTTTACATTTCGATAATCTATATTTTAAAACCAGCAATTACTATTCAATGATACACTCGTATGTCATTAATGATCCTATTTGGCTTCAAATATGTACCTCAGTAGCAGGGAGATATTGATTACATTATAATAGCTTTTCGGTTATGTAGGGAGTGGTTCTCTTTCGTTTGATGTGCCATAAGATTACGAAAGTTTAATTTATTATCTGTAAAGCATGAATTTGCTGTTAGTAGTACTGCCAGCCATTTTCTTTATTTATTCGGCCAAATCACTTCCTTTCTATAATTTGTCTTGGCTCCCAGTCAACATTTTCTCTCTTTGCTATAAAATTACCGTTTATTTTGGAATATACAGGATATTTAAATGTAATGAAACATATGAATACATATGTAAAATATATAGTCCTTTTATCATCAATACACATCATTTATTAGTTGGAGCAACGAAAACAGAGCCGTTAATACTTATTTGATATTCTGGAAAATATATTGTTTTATGCTTACTTCAAGCCTCTGCATAAATACCACATTTTTCATATAATCAATTATAAAAAAAAATGACTGTAAAACTAATGAAATACCTTTCATAAATTGCTTTATTCAGATACTCTCTCTCTCTCTCTCTCTCTCCTCTCTCTCTCTCTCTCTCTCTCTCTCTCTCTCTCTCTCTCTCTCTCTCTCTCTCTCTCTCTCTCTCTCTCTCATAATTATAAAAGAGGTTCCATTGGTCATAAAAATAATAGAGGTTGCATTGTTAATGTAACTCTTTATTGATATTTTTTAAGGTTACAGAACTATGGGGTAGTGACATTGACCTATCATGCTGGACAATGCCCTAAAGACTGACCATATATACATATGATCGGTGCCCAAGTCCCCTCTCCATCCAAGCTAGGACCAGGGAGGGCCAAACAATGACTGATGATGACTCAGCGGGTAGACTTATAGGCTCCACCAAACTCCCAATACGGACCTGGTAGTTAGGTAATAACTGAGAAGCGAGGTGAATGCAACTAACTTTATTTCACCAGACAACGAGTTTTCATGACAACAGTTCCAGTCAAAGAAGGTCACAAAAATTCAAACAGACTAATTAAAGAATAGACAGGCTTAAACAGGTTATGTTAAAAGATACGTGTAGAGCGAAATAGATAATATAAAGAAAATACCATTACAATATACGAGTGTGTGTGTGAAGTAATTGCGGAAAAAAGGTGAGGTTGGAGACACTACAGGAACTAACGAGGTTGAGGGTTACTCGAACCCATGTCTGGCATTCACTACAGTCAATTTTTTTCAATGAGGTGCATTTGCACCGATTCACAGCCGTGCCCTTTTAGCTCGGGAAAGTTCCTGCTATCTTACCGTTTATTTTGGAATATACAGGATATTTAAATGTAATGAATGTAGATCTAGGGTTGGTGAATCCCTTAATAGAGATTTAGCTAGAATTAATGCATGGTGCAAATTATGGGGTATGAAGTTGAATCCTAACAAAACTCAAAGTATGATTGTAAGTAGGTCAAGGACGGTGGCTCCTCAACATCCGGATCTCAGTATTGATAATGTTTCTTTAAATATGTATGACTCTTTCAAAATTTTAGGTGTGATTCTCGACAGTAAATTTACTTTTGAGAAACATATAAGGTCTGTGTCTTCTTCAATTGCACAAAAAATAGGCTTATTGAGAAAGTCTTTCAAGATTTTCGGTGATCAATCTATTCTGAAGAAGTGTTTTAATTCTTTCATTCTACCTTGTTTTGAGTATTGTTCTCCTGTCTGGTCTTCAGCTGCTGATTCTCATCTTAATTTGTTGGACAGAAACTTACGGTCGATTAAATTTCTTATTCCTGATCTAGATATTAATCTCTGGCACCGTCGTTCAATTAGTTCATTATGCATGTTGCATAAGATTTTTCATAACTCTGACCATCCTTTACATTCAGATCTCCCTGGACAATTCTATCCTGTTCGTAATACTAGGCAGGCAGTTAATTCTAATAGCCAGGCCTTCTTCATCACGAGACTCAATACTACGCAGTATTCTAGAAGTTTTATTCCAGCTGTTACCAAGTTGTGGAATGATCTTCCTAATCGGGTGGTTGAATCAGTAGAACTTCAAAAGTTCAAAGTTGGAGCAAATGCTTTTTTGTTGACCAGGCGGACACGAGTCTTTTTATAGTTTATTTATGACATATTTGTTTTTGATGTTGTTAATAGTTTATATATGACATGTCTGTTTTGACGTTGTTACTTGTTTTAGAATGATTTATTGTTAATTTGTTCTCTTCATTTATTTATTTCCTTATTTCCTTTCCTCACTGGGCTATTTTTCCCTGTTGGAGCCCCTGGGCTTATAGCATCTTGCTTTTCCAACTAGGGTTGTAGCTTGGATAATAATAATAATAATAATAATAATAATAATAATAATAATCTGATTGGTTAAAATTATCTGGTCCAACTAATCAGCGATCAGGAAACTTTTCCTAGTGAAAAGGGCACCTCTGCAAGTCGGTGCAAATCTGCCTCATCAAAAAGAATTGACTATAGTCGGGGTGTTACCGACTAGGGCACCCCAACCCTATTTTCTAATGATCGATTAAAGCCCTTATTAGTCGACGTCATGATTGAAGACGACGACTGTTTCCAAATTGCATGATAGCAATGCGTCACCTAAATAATTGGGGCTTGATTGAACATCTTAGAGCTGAGAAGGATGGATTCCAAATCAAGTCAGACAGAGAGGATGTTCGGAACGTATGTAGGTTGAGAAAGCCAGTGGCGGGGAAATTCATCCCAGTGCAGTAGCCAATCAGATTCCAAATTAAAATCAGGCCAAAATCTCCTGTCTGAGTCCAATTCCTGTTTCACTGGAACCTACTCCAATAAAGTAATGCTCCATAATTACTGCATCTCAAATTATTACGACAGTAGTAGAAAAGGCTAATGGAAGCAGATACTTCAGCATTTGGACAATTTATTTGGTAAGCTTTCGGGAACATTTTTCATCATCGGAGGTAAAAGATTAACATAAAACATAAATCAATAGACATCATTACGGTAAATCAGTGAAATTCGGTTAAATTTGATTTTGTACATATTTCGATGCATTTGTTATAATTATTGCCTATTTAACTGAATTTTATTAATTTAACATAATCATGTCAATTGATTTATGTATTATGTTAATTTTTTTAGCTCCGATATTGAGAAATGTTCCCGAAAGCTTTCCAAATAAATTGTCCAAATGCTGAAGTATCTGCTTTCCTTTTCCTTTCTACTAAATCTCAAGCTTTCTAGAAGCGAAAATGCCATTCATTTTTTTATGAAAGTATCGTGAACTGACTCTGAATTAGTAAAAGCATAATTTTCCTGAAAAACATGTTTTTTTAAAAATTATCATTATTTTAACTACATCATTGGTTCTCCTGCTTTAACCTCACTCCTTGCCAAACACATGCTATTTGAAATTATAGAATAAGATAAATTCCTGTATATTATATACGAAGATAGAATAAAATCCTTTTGCCTTTTCATCATATAAGTATATAGAATTCTATATCATAAGTTTATTAGAATACTGTAAGTCAACGGCATGGATTTATGACACTTTTCCTCTAATCACCCATTCTAAAATTTATTTTATTTCATTCTTACAAGTAAAAAGGGAGTTTATTTCTTTACCTATGTTTAAATATATATACTATATATACAGTATATATATATATATATATATATAATATATATATATATATATATATATATATATATATATATATATAATATATATATATATATATATATATATACGTATATATATACACACACACATATATATATATATATATACATATATATATATATATATATATATATACATATACATATATACATATATATATATATATATATATATATATATATATATATAATATATATATATATATATATATATATATATATAAATATATATATGTATACAGAGAGAGAGAGAGAGAGAGAGAGAGAGAGAGAGAGAGAGAGAGAGAGAGAGAGAGAGAGAGAGAGCCTTATTGCCTTATTTCCTTATTGCCTTATTTTTTGTTTGGGTTACCCCAGGTCCCTCAGTGTGAGGCACCTCGTATATCCACCAGAGAGAGAGAGAGAGAGAGAGAGAGAGAGAGAGAGAGAGAGAGAGAGACAGAGAGACAGAGAGAGAGACAGAGAGAGCATTCCTCACAAGGACAAGAGCAAATCAACCTGAAGCTGTTTTGTAATTAGTTTCAATATGTTTTTAACTATATGACTATGTATTTAAATTGTTTATGTATTTCTGTTTTTCCTTATATCAGTACTTAACTCGTAATTTTATAAACATTATAGTGATCAAGTCCACAGATGATGGACGAAAGCGATACCACGAATTACTGGATTCCCTGGATTTACTGGAATCCTCAGGTAAATACTGGAATCCCCTTGAAAATTACCAAAATCCACTACATTATCACTGTAAACCCTTAAAAAACGACAAATAATATGTATTTTTATTAAAATACGTAATTTTTATGGTTTTAGTATTTATGTTCTATATATATTTGCAGGTAGAACCTTGGCTAGGGGTTGTGACCTGGGAAGGTTTGTGACCTGGGAAGAGGGTCCGGGGGCTTGGCCTCGGCTTGGGGTTTTGACCTGGGAACTACTAGAGTTGGGTGGGTTTGTTAGGTTTTGTATCCTTTTGTACCCTTTTATATATTGTGTAAAGTGTCTATAAACAAATGCTTTAAAATACACAGTTTATTCAATTAATTCACTAAAAAAGGATTTGCAGTGATATTGTAGGTTAATTTGGTAATTTCAAGGGGATTCAAGTATTTACCTGGGGATTCCAGTAAATCCGGGGAATTCCAGTAATTCTTGGTACCCTGGACGAAAGATTTAAAAGTTCTTTGTAATATATACAAATCTGCACCTATGCATATCAGACCCTATGACATACTGTTTTTCGCAAATATCTTTGAAACGAAGACTCGGATCAACATGATGCTTTAGCACAGAGTGTTTCACACACCCCGCTAATTTTTAACACTGTTGTACACTGTCAAATGTGGTTAATTATGGCGTTTACTCTTGACTGTGAAGTCAAAAATCTGCGTGAGCTACTACACATTCGAACAGGTGAGGCGTGACGTATTTGTGACGTCTATCCACCCACTACCTCCACTCCTGGCTTCCCCTACTCCCTTTCCTCCCCTCTTAACCCCCTCCTTATCCCCTTACCTCTTTCTCCTCCATACCTCCCTTACCCCTTCCTCATCCCCCACTTCTCTCTCTCTCTCTCTCTCTCTCTCTCTCTCTCTCTCTCATAAGGGAATGGCTGTTACCTCTCTCTCTCTCTCTCTCTCTCTCTCTCTCTCTCTCTCTCTCTCTCTCTCTCTCTCTCTCTCTCGGCTACATAGTATATGAAGCCAGACACTAGTATGACGAATTAATGACAGACTAATAAAAATTATATGCCGAGTAAAGTTTGATCGTTTATGCAAACAATCGTAATCGATGTTCTTGCTTCTTTGACGGTTATACCGTATTTGGTAAGTGCAAAAGATAACAGTGATGAGGAAGATGACCTGTTTGTCGAGAGTGATGAATATTAAAAGTAAAATATGTGGTCAGTTATTTATAGTATTAATCCAGCCATCATATACACGCTGTCTATTCATGTCTGCAATGACTTCTTAACACATGGCAGCCTTTTCCTAACATTAGAATAAAATATTCATATATTCATCACTTCAATTTCGTTTTAAGTTTTTACTCTGCATCGGATTCCCACTTCAGTTCCACCCTTTTCCTTTCCATCTCATACACAATTTCCTATAAATGACCAAGCGTTAGCTACATACTTCATCCCATCATACGTTCAACATAACCTATGGGTACTAGGGTCGCATACTCGTATAACTTTCAATGGTTGTATAATTGTCAAACAAACCTCATACAATAATTAAGCAACAAGTTGCGCTGGAACAGGAATCAGGGTCATACATAAAACACCCTACCATACTTAACATATATACATTCGAGTTATCCGCCATTATAAATAAGTCATATGTGTGCATAGCTTCATTTCTTCGTGTGCAGAGAGAGAGAGAGAGAGAGAGAGAGAGAGAGAGAGAGAGAGGAGAGAGAAGGGGGATTGAGGGAGATGAAAGGGAGGTATGGAGGTGAAAGAGGGCGGGAATAAGGAGTAGGAGTAGGGTAGGAGGGAGGGATTGTGGTAGTAGGGGAAGGCAGGGGCGGAGTTAGTGGATGAATGGACGTCACTACTACGTCACGCCTCACCTGTTCGAATGTGTAAATGGCTCACGCAGGTTTTTGACTTCACAGTCAAGAGTAAACGCCATAATTAGCGGCATTTGACAATGCACAGTAGTGTCAAAAATTAGCGGAGTGTGTGAAACAATCTTTGCCAAAGCACCATGCTGATCTGAGTTTTCGTTTCAAAGATATTTGCGAAAAACAGTATGTCATAGGGGTCTGATATGCATAGTAGGTTTCACATCATTGTTGAACTTTTTCAAGATAATAAGGAATTACGACGTTATACTTTTTTGCACCATATATATATATATATAAATATATATAATATATATATATATATATATACTATATATATATATATATATATATATACTATATATATATATATAATATATATATATATTATGATATATATAAATATATATATATAATATATATATATATATATAATATAATATATATATATATTATATATATATATATATATATATATATATGTAAATGCGTATACACTAAATGTATTTATATCTACGTGGGTACTTGCAACGCTCTATAACCCTTGATACCATATCCAAATCGATATGAAAGCAGATGGATGACCTACCCATTTTCTCTAGAGAGAGAGAGAGAGAGAGAGAGAGAGAGAGAGAGAGAGAGAGAGAGAGATGTAATTTGAACTCCATACAAAATATGCCAAGTAAGTTTGCCTAGTTTTCTACTTAGAATAAAAAAAAATACTCATCGCCATTACGAATACCAATGGCTACGTTTGTGAGACTTCTCACAGTAAACATAACTTTCTACTTCACAATATTAGGGGTTCATAATTGAAACTCGTTAATATTTTGATCGCTGCAACATCACCATCCTTGTGAAGTAAGGATGGAGGGTTTGTTGAAGCCTGTAGGTCTATCTGATGATTCATCAGCAGCCACTGCCTGGCCCTCCATCGTCCTAGCTTGGGTGGAGAGGGAGCTTGAGCTCTGATCATATGTATATATGGTCAGTCTCTAGGGCATTGTCCTTCTCGACAGGGCAATGTCTATGTCCCTTGCCCCTGCCGTTCATGAGTGACTTTAAACCTTTAAAACCTTTAAAACGGATTGATATCAAGCTTTTTTTTTTTTTTCAGAGTAGAAATCAATGAAGATCTATGAGGCCATTTGCACGCTGGCCGCTCGTCAGAATTACCGCTCGTCTGAGCGGTAGTGATTTACTATTCGTGTGTACTTTAAAAGTGCAGTTCCGGTGTAGCAGCTCATGGAAACTTTTAGGCCGCTCGAGGAAAATTCTCGTGTTTGTAGGCATGCCTCTTAACCGGCGAAATATTTTCGTACGGAGAAAAACACGCTCGTGTGGAGCGAACCTTAGGGCCATGAATCCTTTTCTAAGTTTTACACCATAACATGAAATATCCATCAATACTACGAATTTAGAATAGATATTGAACAACAATTTCTTCAGATATGATATATTGATAAATATATAATTTATTCATAGATTGCAATAAAGTTTTCACCATCTCTCCACGATGTATTTTTTGATAATGGAGGACAAAAAAGATTCTGTATAGTTCTCGATCGTATATAAATTGTGAGAAGAGATACTACATCTGTGAGATTTTTTTATTCACCAGAATACAAAAATATTTTGAGATAAGCGAATACTTTTTAGTTTCTGTGGCTTTCTCTTGTTCCTCAGACCTCCATCTAAAATGAAGATTTGCGCTTTTGATGTTCCATTGCAACTGAGAGAATATCAAAGCTATGGTTATCAATACAGTCTATCATGTGAGTTAGTATGGTGGTTTTTCATTTATTTTGCAGGATAACACAGTTGTGAAGTCCCCCCCCCCCCCCCCAACACCCCTCCCCCCCCCCTCTCTCTCTCTCTCTCTCTCTCTCCTCTCTCTCCTCTCTCTCTCTCTCTCTCTCTCTCTCTCTTCAGGTTTAGGCACAGAGCCAAAGCCACACGGAAAGGATAGATACTTTTTCAACTAGAACCTCTGAAGAATGTGCTTATTAGTATGGATATAACTTGATATTGGTACTGTTCTTAAAATATTTTATTTTAATTGTTTTATTACTTCCCTTACACAGTATTTTATTTATATCCTTGTTTCCCTTCCTCGCTAGGCTAATTCTCTCATATATAAACTATAAAAACTGAAAAAAATCATAATGAAGAGAATAAGATAGAGCAGCGGAGTAAAACTAAGAGTCTACTATTCAGCCTGTTTAGCGTGTCTCAACATTAGTAGCAATATTATCTCGAGTACTATTCAGAAAAAAAATACATCATCATTCGGATATAAAATTCAGAATATCTTTATAGAATAAACCAAAATAATACAATTAACCTGCAAGTAATTACCTAGTCTTGTGAGTTTCCCTCGGAAGTTACCGATGGCAATATATCTGGACCACTCATTTCCGTGGCCTTTTCATATTTCAGTATTATTAAATCCTCATCAGCGATACAATTCTCTGTTCTAAATACAATGTGTGTGTCTCATCAGCATATCAGACAACACAAACCAGAATTTCTCGAGGAAGTTTTGA
>NC_090725.1:321470177-321478011 GCF_036898095.1 Palaemon carinicauda | reverse complement strand
TATAAAAGAGGGTAACCCAAAACTTTAAGCATAAGTATGATAGTAAACAGAACTTGTTTATCTGAAAGAAAAACCATTAAACACCACTTTAATGAGATACCAAGGTATCAAGTCATAAAAAATCTGTATTACAAATCAATCACATTAGCGTTAGAAACGCTTGGCACACATGTCTGAACTTATGCAAGGTTCACCTTTGAAGGAAGGAACAGTCTATATGGGCACTTGGTGCCCTCATTTAGTTTGTAGTACAGTATGTACCTACACACTCACCCTGGACTTAATCGTCCCAATTAAGACCACTGTTCCTCGCAGAGTTAAACAGTAGGGTTAACTACACGACCCACTGCTACCACAGATCTCTTAAGTTCCTCTACTTGCTTCGCAATAGTGGCGAAAGAACACCCTGGAAGACTTCCAGCCCGTGTATGAACGGAGATGTTCAAAATCCATACAATTAAAGAAATTTAGGGATGAGGCAACTTTCCTCGGATCGTGACCTGCGGGTGTACTGTCAGGATCCGCTCTGCGAATAAAATATGTCATTTTCGCTCTGAGTTGATTCAGAGATAAATTTGAGCCTGATGTTTCTCCCCTGAATAGTTGACTACCCTTGAAGTCTGAAGTTCTACGAAGATAGACCTTTAGGCATTCTACTGGACATAGAGATGCATCTTCTTTCAGAGGACAGATTCTCCAGGGACCCCACCTGTTGGTGGGTAACTCATTCTTGGCGAGAAACGTAGGATCCGGAAACAGGTTCAGCTCCCCCCCATCCAGGAACTGAACACGACCTGCCTCTCTCGAGAGGGCTACGATCTCACTAACCCTGGCCCCGGACGCGAGTGCAAATAGGAAAATAACTTTTTGCGTCAAATCCTTTAACGCACATTCTTCATTGCTCAACAAGGAGGGCGAAATGAAGAACTTTGTCTAAAGACCATGAGATGGGCTTTGGAGGTGCTGAAGGTCTGAGCCTAGCGCAGGCTTTCGGAACTTTATTAAAGATCTCGTTACCTAGGTCGATCTGGAAGGCAAATAAAATGGGTCTCATCAAAGCTGATTTACACACTGAAATCGTGTTAGCTGCCAATCCTTGGCCATGGAGATGGATGAAGAAAGATAAGCAGAAATCTGTTGAGATCTCCTGCGGATTCTTTGCCTTTACAAAGGCCACCCCATTTTCTCCAAGATGACTCATATTGCCCTTCTAGTCGATTTGCACTTGTATTCCTCTAGGAAGTCTATGCTGGCTTTCGAAATCCCGAACCGCTTTCTCACCGCTAGGGCGAGAAAATCATGAGCTGCAGGGTCTGGGTTTTCTGTAATGAAGCGCAGACAGTCGACTTCTGGACTCGCTGGGTCAGAACTGGATGTGGGTAGCGGCACGAACTTCATCTGTAGTTCCAACGCCAAGGGGAACCACATGCTGTTCGCCCCACTTGTGGGCCACTATTGCCGCTACCCCCCTTGAAGGATCTCAGTTTGTTGAGGACCCTCAGCAGAAGGTTGTGAGGAGGGAACAGATAAATCCTGGACCATCTGTTCCAGTCGAGGGACATTGCGTCCACTGCTTCCGCTAAGGGGTCCTCGTACGGGGGACACGTACAGGGGCAACTTCTTGTTGTCTTTCGTCGCAAAGAGGTCTATTTGCAGTTCTGGGACTTGATTCAGAATGAAGGAAAATGATCCTGCGTCTAAGGACCATTCCGACTCTATCGGTGTGAACCTGGATAGAGCGTCCGCTGTCACATTGCGGACTCCTTGAAGGTGAACTGCCGACAGGTACCACTTCTTCTTTTCCGCCAATCGGAAAATGGCTAACATCACTTGGTTGAGAGGTGGTGACCTCGACCCTTGTCGATTCAAGCATCTCACAACCACCTCGCTGTCTGTCACCAATCTTATGTGGATCGAGTGACGCGGGGAGACTTTCTTTAAGGTAAGGAGCACTGCCATAGCTTCTAGAAAGTTTATATGAAAGGTCCTGAATAGCTTGGACCAAGTCCCCTGGACTTTTTTCCGATGAGAGTGACCTCCCCATCCCTCCTTTGAGGCGTCTGAGTGAATCGTCAACGACGGGGGAGGTGGCTGAAGAAGAACAGACTTCTTTAGATGTCTGGCTTGGGACCAAGGTCTGAGAAGAGTACGTAGCCGAGGCGGCACTGGTCTTCTCAGGTCTCTTCGCGCGTTTGATGCATACCTTCTCCAAACTCCGGTTGCATCCTTTAGCTGTGCTCTTAGCACTGGGTCTGTCACTGAAGCAAACTGGAGAGAGCCTAGTACCCTCTCCTGTTCTCGTCTTGATATCCTTTCGGAATCTAGAAGTCTCTTGACAGAGCCCGCTATCTCCTTCCTTTTCTTCATTGGGATGGAGAAACTGTGTGACAAAAGGTCCCAGTGGATTCCCCAGCCACTGGAACTTTTGGGATGGAGAAAGTCGAGACTTTTTCTTGTTGATCTTGAAGCCTAGGTACTCTAGGAACTGGATCACCTGACTGGAAGCTTGCAAGCATTCGGTCTCGGATGCTGCCCACACCAGCCAGTCGTCCAGGTAGGCTACTACCTGAATTCCCTTTAGGCGTAATTGTTTGAGAGCTGCGCTCGCAAGCTTCGTGAAAATCCTTGGGGCTATGTTTAGCCCGAATGGCATGGCTCTGAAGGCGTACAGTTTCCGTTGTAGCCTGAACCCCCCCTAGGTAGGGGGAGAGTCGACGGCTGATTGGAATGTGCCAATAGGCGTCTGACAAGTCTATAGAGACTGAGTATGCCCTCTTGGGCAGTAAGGTCCTTATGTGTTGCAGTGTTAGCATCTTGAATTTGCAATTCACTATGAACTTGTTGAGTGGTGACAAGACCAGAATGACTCTGAGCTTTTCCGAGTCTTTCTTGGGAACACAAAACAGCCTCCCTTGGAATTTGATGGACTTCACCTTTCGGATCACATTTTTCTCCAACAGTTCTTGAACGTACTCCTCCAAAATGGGGGTGGAGTGTTGGAAAAAACCGAAGGCATGGGGGTGGAGTGCTGTACCAGCTCCAACCCAGTCCATTCTTGAGTAGGCTTTGGGCCCAGTGATCGAAGGTCCAGCGATCCCAAAATTTCATCAGTCTCCCTCCTACCGGTATCATTTCACTTGGACTGCTGTCCTGAGGTTTTGCCTCCCTGACCACGACCACCTCTGAATCCCCTTCCCCTTGAGGGGCGCCTAGACGAGCCTCTGGCTGCTCCTCTAGGTTTTGCACGAAAGGAAGAAGACTGTCCTTCGAACGTTGGGGCGAATGTGGTTGACTGACCTGGCACCGCCTGGGGTACCCACTGAAAGGCAGTCGGGGTTTGTGCCACCATCTGGGGCACTGGAGGCAAAGGCAATTGCAGTTGCTGTTGCTGTCTATAAGGCTTGGCTGGCCGAGATGGTAGCCTAGTCTTCATATTCTTCCTCTTTGGTTGAGGACCCTCATCCGGGGAAGATTTTCTTTTGATAGCCAGGCCCCACTTCTGGAGAAGATTTCTATTCTCCACGGCGGCCTTATCAACAACCTCTTTGACCACATCGGTAGGGAAAAGGTCTTTTCCCCAAATGTTGGAGGAGATTAACTTCCTTGGCTCGTGTCTCACCGAAGCCCCCGGTGAAAACGAACTCCCTGCAAGCTCTCCTTGCCTTGGACGAAGCTATAAAGGTCCTTCGTCACTGTGGCTAAGTGAGACTTAGCCACTACCATAAACATTTCATGGACCTTGGGGGTCACTTGCCATCGTCTCGAGAGTAGTCTGATGAGACATTGAGGCAGCCAGTCTTTCTTTTGTCTCGAACTCTCTTCGTAAAAGAGATTCGGACAGCTTGGGGAGGTCCTCGCCGAATTGCCGTCCGGCAATATCAGCCTCCAACTTTCCCACTGAGAATGTCAGATGGACATCCTTCCAGTCTTTGTGGTCCATAGGTAGAGCCAGCGACAAGGGTTTACACTCCTCCAGGGAGGGGGCAAGGCTTGCCGGCCTCGACTGCCTTTAGGACAGCCGCAAACCCTTTCTGTAAAAAGGGGAAGGCTCTATCAGGAGAGGACACAAACGAAGGGAGCTTCTTGCTCAATGCAGCTACCTTCGAATTCGAGAAGCCCCTCTCTTTCATCGAGGATGAAAGTAGGGCTTGAGCCTTAGCGTGGTCCATAACAATGACCTCCTTCGGCTCTGTCTCCTCCCTTGAAGCTGGTTCTTTTCTCAGCCGGACATAGCAGTCCGGATATGATGCCTTGCTGGGCCAGAATTCTACCTCCTCTAGGGGAACTGAACCCAGCTTATCCGAAATGACGATCTTTCCAGTCGTCATCGGCATGTGCTCAGCATACCTCCATGGGTTAGCATCTGAGCATATGGGAAGGTCTTTCACATTGAGCCTTTTCCGGGGCCCATGTGATTCTGCCAGGGACTGCATACGCAGTTCCATTGCAGCCCGCCTTCTCCTGATTCTCCTTCTGCATTTGTTGGATCATTCCAACAATCGAAGAGAGGGCCTGTCCCAGTTCTACTGGGAGGCCAGCCGATGTTGAGGGGATAGGCTCCGGCATCTGAACCGGAGTAGCCGACACCTCGTCGACCTCATCCTCTACGACATCCGGGGTTTGAACTTGATCCTGACCTTCTGCCAGGAGGTCTTTTCCAAACGATCGTCCAGGTCAGACATCCTGTCACACAACTGGATGTCTTGCATCGCATCTGCGACTTCCTCGTCCACCTGGACTTGATCTTGAAGGATCTCCTCTTGAGGCTGGGGAATCACTGCCTCAGCTGATGCCTGGGGAAAAAGATACGCCCTCATCTTCTCACTTGGAAGATAAGGGCCAGAGGTGTTCTTCTTGAAGCCCCTTACCCAAGTACGAAGCTTTTCCCTAGCTATATCCCTTGATTCCGCCGTTCTAGGGGAATCAAAAGCCTCAGTAATCAGGTTAGTGCATACAGTACATACCTGAGGGTCCCAATACTGGAGATCATCCTTGGAGACAGCGCATGCTGCGTGTCTCCTACAACACTCATGTCCGCAGAGGTTCTTGCTGCGGACATTGCAG
Source organism: Palaemon carinicauda (assembly GCF_036898095.1). Classification (NCBI taxonomy): domain Eukaryota; kingdom Metazoa; phylum Arthropoda; class Malacostraca; order Decapoda; family Palaemonidae; genus Palaemon; species Palaemon carinicauda. Next base: position 321,472,947 of record NC_090725.1, on the reverse strand, counting down.
AAAACATTTCCGCACTTCGGAGGGTCCTCCTGTAAAGAGAAGAAATTTCCATGAGTATCAAGTGAACTATGTATCACTGGATATGCATAGTATAGCATAACAATTCATGAATGAAAGACACACACTTGTGTTTCCCTCACAACCCATTGTTGCAGCCTTCCAGATAATAAAATCAAAAATGGTTTATCTCTACTAGAGTAACCAATGCAAGGTTTCCAGAGGAAACAGGTGGAGCTCACACCTAGGCAATGATTTTAAAAATCCTGGATAATAGACGGGGAAGAACTCTGCTTCCTGTCTGAGGGCAACAGCAAAGGGCTGTGTAAGAAAACACAATAGTGTTAGAAGATACAGTGCTGTACCTAAACTTTTACTATAGTTTTCTTCTTACTGTATATGCTATACAGAAGAATACTAGTACAGTATAGGAGGATGTGTGCCGGCCAGCCTTTGCCGGCCGGCACACACCACAATTAGCTTTAAAGTATACTACTTAACAGCTATAGGGCGGCAGCCCTCTGGTTCAAATGCCTGTGCCGGCGGCAGCAGCTGCCGGCCAGCAACAGCCAGTGTTGGCCGGCAATGATTGCCGGCCAGCAACTACACAAGGTAGTACCCAGCTGCCGGCCACACTCTTGGTGACCGGCAGACAAGGACTGACATAAGCCGGCCGGCAAAGGTACAAGACCGATGCCAGCCGGCAGCAAAAGAACCAGAAGACTACACCTGCCCGGCTGCCGGCCTCATAGGCCGGCTGCCGGGACAGGTACAGCACTAGAAGAAAATAGAATGGATGCCGGGATAAGAGTGTACACAACCCCCCAAGCCCGGCAACCGAAAGAGTGCATATAAGGAAGGGGAGAAACTTAATTCAGGCTTCCTTGACCAATGCCGTCCGGCTCTGCTGGCAGGCATGGATGAGGGACCAAGAGAGGTCCGGGCAGCACTCGAAAACATAAGACCCTTGCCATCCAGCGTCTCTGCCGGCCGGCAATGGGCTTAGTCAATCCATATCCCAACCTATACTAGGTCCAGAAGTAGAATGACATATGGTACAGTAATACCCCTGCCGGCCAGCTCTGCCGGCCGGCAAGGTACAGTACCCATTACGGAGATAGAGGGGGAAGGGACAAGAGGGTCCTGCCAACCTTGCTTTAGTGACAGATCACCCGCAGCCAAGAACTCTGTCTTAGCCTAAGGGAGATCTAAGGGAAAGGGCCAGCGCAGTAGTATAATACCTGCCAGCTTCCAGAGCACCAAAGCAAGGAAGGCGTTGCAACTCCCAAGGGAAGATTTATCCTCCCCGAGAACAGCAACAGGACTTAGTCTGGTCGATCACACAAGAAGGAATCATAACTACAGAAACCTTCGACAGTGACCTAAGGGAGCTCAGCTCCCTTTGTAAGTGTTAGGTCAGCGAGGGAGACTCTGCCCCAAGCCAAACAACACGGACTCAGACTAAAAACTCTGTTGTTCTGTCCCTCTTTGAACCAGACTCTGCTGGAACAGGAAGGTACAGTAACACCCTAGTATAGTTTTATCGAAAATAAATTCGGAAAAAAAACGACTTAGGGATAAGCCCAAGGCTTAAACAGAGGGAAAGGGATTGCATACCTTCTCCGAAGAAAAGAAAGCAACCGGGGAGTATAATAAAGTATACTAAGGCTCCATAAGCAATTAGCCTAGGCACCAAGAGAATCGATTACCTAATTCACCGAAACTCTCACGTATACAATCTTGGAAATATTCCACACAGTCTAAAATGTATAAAATATAGCCTAAAGCTTCAATAAAATTTTAATTACACTCGGAAAAAACCATAATCATGCATTAAGTACTAGGACCAAACGACTAGGCTACATGGCCTAGCGTAGGCCAGAATGGCGAATACTTCGCCAAATAATACTAAGCACGAAAGGAAATCCTATGTAAAGCTAAATAGCTAAATTTTATTAAGCAAAACAACCAGGAATGTCACTCTGACTAACTAATTTATACCTAGCGAGTGACAGTGTCCAGGACACCTCTGGTAGGCTACGGCTCTTGTATCAAAGATTAATCCTATTAATCACTCAAAATTTTACCAAGAGCCTACATTTATACATAACAGACACTATACTCAACTTATCCGAGGTCAACGAAGACGAAGAAGCCATGAAAAGCTGAATAAATCCAAGATTTGCGAGAAAAACAGGAAAAAACACCGAGTTGTTAAGCTACGCAAAAAGGAAATGGATGGCGCCAGGATTGGCGCCAGGCACGCATACGAATCGGGGGATAGGGAAGCCTTGGGAGCGGCTCCCCTTTTTCTTTCCCGAATTCGTATCTCGTCAATCTCCCTCCTACGAGACGAATCTCTGTTCAGGTCGTAGATTGCCATGTGACGTGTCTAGAATACGTCCTCTGATATGTCGCGATATCCCTTTCACGAGGGATACTCGCTCCAGGAGTTAGAATTCTGGTACCTTAAGGTAAATTCTCTGGGAATATCGCCGTAGTTGTAATATACCCTAGGAAGCTACCCTATAGGAACTTCCATCAGGACGACATGGCTTGAGCCCAAAAATATATGTATATATATATATATATATATATATATATATATATATATATATATATATATATATATATATATATATATATATATATATATATATATATATATATATATATATATATATATATATATATATATATATATATATATATATATATATTTGTATATATATATATATATATATATATATATATATATATATATATATATATA
>NC_090725.1:321460177-321465177 GCF_036898095.1 Palaemon carinicauda | reverse complement strand
TAACTAAATTCTTCAATAAAGCTTAATGTTGGTTCTAACAGTTCAAATACCATACACATCTCTCGACCTTTTCATAATTAGTGAGGAATACAACGTGTGTTTTGTTTTTAAACGTAGAAAATAAATAAATCCTACATATCATTTATACTAACGTAATGAACAAGTTATTATTATTATTATTATTATTATTATTATAATTATTATTATTATTATTATTATTATCATTATTATTAGCTAATCTACAACCCTAGTTGGAATAAACAGGATGCTATAAGCCTAAGGACTCCAACAGGGAAAACAGCCCAGTGAGAAAGGAAATAAAGAAATAAATAAACTATATGAGAAGTAATGAAGAATCAGAATAAAATATTTTAAGATTGGTGACAACATTAAAACAGTTAATTCATATATAATCTATAAAAAGAACTTATGTCAATAAAATGTCAAGAAAACAATATGCATCAATAATTACATGCATGTTTTTTACCATTTTAATTTGATTACCATCTGTATTACAAACACCACTGAAGGAACACTGACTTCAGCAAGGAAAAAAAAAACAGAAAAACAAATAACAAGCAGGAGAATCAGGTTGTTCAAAAGCCATGACCTTTTTCTAAGAAATGTTCCATTTGCATTTCCTTTTACTATCCGGGTAACATTTTAGTTACTGCAGGACTCTAACTGCAGTTCAAAGACGAAATAAAGATTTTCACTACATCTACTCTTATATCAAGGGAACCAGGTGAAATAAAGATAATTCAGCCTTACTCTATCCAATTCGAGTGCTTTATTTTTCTAGAAAGCACATATGCCATCTGACGAAGCTAGGATCAAAATGAATATTCACAATTTCTTTCCAATTATCACGTGGTTATATGTTTTAATCGTTATAGCTCTCCAGAGTTCTTTGCAAATTTTCCAGGGTAATTTTCTGAAGACATTTGTTAATGTCATTTAATCTTTCGTTTCTGATCGTTCTGAGAATCATCTTTAATTTAAATTAAAATGCAGAAGGTTAAGAAATATTCAAGATCATTCCTAAACTTGAAAAGAAAAAAAAAATGGGTCAAAGTAAAATTAGAAGAATGGGTCTAATGAAGCTTGGTTCTCTTATACTTAACACAATTCAAAGAGTAAAGACATATGATAAGTTTTGAGTAAAATGTCTAGACCTCAAATGCACAAGGTCTATATGTTTTTAGAATAATTTATTGTTAATTTTTTTCTCATCGTGTATTTATTTCCTTATTTCCTTTCCTCACTGGGCTATATTTCCCTGTTGGAGCCCTTGGGCTTATAGCATCTTGCTTTTCCAACATGGGTTGTAGCTTGACTATTAATGATAATAACAATAATAATAAGCGCATACACCCAAGATGAATTGCATTTGTCAGAGGGATTGCAAGGAGGAATTGCTTGGTTCCTCACGAAAAAGTCTACAACAGAATGTCATTTGATACTGACAAACAATCAAATATATTAATTATAGTTATGAATGCGAAATTTTCAGCTTTCAGACCAGTGTTATCAAACAATACAATTAACTAAATACGATAGTCAGATCTTATGGAATTACTGTATGAATGTTTACGCAAAATATTATAAAAAATCTCACATACGCAGAGAAAATATATTGTAGCTAGTTCCACGATTATCCAGAAGATAAAATGATAAAAGAAAAAGCTAGATATAAAACAGGCGATTTTAACAGACACTATAATTATAAACATTTGCATCCTGAAGTCAATCTGCCAATTTTTTTCTGACTCATATTTAGAATATTTCAAATAAACTTACTAATATCAATCTTAATGACCTTCCATTACTAATGAATCTATTTTGTAACATTGATAATGATTTTGTTTTAATTAGAGTCATGTAATGGAGGTTTGGATATTTAATTATATGAAATAATTGGCTATTGCAGTTTTGATTTTGAGCAAATAATATATATATATATATATATATATATATATATATATATATATATATATATATATATATATATATATATGTATATATTTATATATATGTATATATACACGCACACACACACACACATCTCGCTTTTCCAACTTGGGTTATAGCCTAGCTTGTATTAATGATAATAATAATAATAATAATAATAATAATAATAATAATAATAATAATAATAATAATAATAATAATAACAATATTATTATTATTATTATTATTATTATTATTATTATTATTATTATTATTATTAGCAATAATAATAATAAAAATAATAATAATAATAATAATAATAATAATAATAATAATAATAAGAAGAAGAAGAAGAAGAAGAAGAAGAAGAAGAAGAAGAAGAAGAGGAAAAATACGAATTTAATAGTTTTATGAAATACAAATACATTTACATAACATTTTACCCTTTTTCTAGTATTGTTTTAAAAAAATAAAGAATCTTATTTTAATCATTATAACTACACTTAAACAATCTAAAGCACCAGTGATGACAAAATTATGATGCACCAACCTAAATTGTACTCGTAGAGATACTACCTTGTGAAGTCCCCAGAATTTTTGGCCAACCATTACCAAGACACTGCTCTTGATAAGATTTTTTCTTAGCAGCGTTCGTCTAAAAAAAAAAGTATAATTGATAAAATGAAGAGTCTGTATGAAGACAGAAATGTTAGGATTCAGTTACGGAGGCAAGGGAAAAGAGAGAAATAATTACAAATGTTCTCTCTCACTTCAGTTACACTGTCAATTAAACACTGACATGGCCAAGTTCTTCTGGGCAAGAGCTGGAAACTACGAGGATTATGAATTCTAAGAGAGAGAGAGAGAGAGAGAGAGAGGAGAGAGAGAGAGAGAGAGAGAGAGAGAGAGAGAGAGAGAGAGGAGAGAGAGAGAGAGAGGGGTGACGTTACCAGAACATAGAACTTCTGCGTTTTTGTGAGATGGGAATGAGAAAGGTTTTAGGTACAGTAGGGCTTATGTAAGATTTTACACATACACATTCTTAAGAATTTCCATTCACGAGACTTATTTCATTTCTGGCACCATTTACTAGTGTTGAAACTCCTTCTTTGTCATTTTTACAGACAATGAGGGAAGGACGAAGTTTTGGAATTCCTCCATATTTTTCTTTTGTTTTCTTTCTCACGCATGATATAAACACTTTAATTGCAAATAATAAAGGTCCTGCACACATTTTTTTACCACACTTTAAATAAACACTGTTAATTGTAAAAGCGGATGTCTTACACATTAAAATAAAAAAAGAGAAGAATAAATTAATAAGAAAAAAAATAATATTTGATTTTGTTGCTTGAGCTATTTTCCCTTTCTGAACCCTTGGGCTTATAGGATGTTGCTTTGCCAACTAGGGTTGTAGCTTGGCAAGTAATAGTAATAATAAATGAACCTCAGCGCACTAAAACCAGGCAAATGCATCTCCGCTGATGAACAGTGCGAGTTTCACTTTGGTATGGACAGATGAGGCCGTCTATGTGATGGACATTGTAATAGAGGAACGTTTTTGGGCACTTTACCATATCTAGAGGATAGGTGTCTTCATATTTACCACAGTTGTGAAGATAGAAAAAATGCGTATAATTAGAATATAAGATTTTATTAGATAAAAAAAGGTGAATAGTACATAAGTGTAAAATATCTTGAGTTTAAATACAAATACAATGCTGAGCGTCCATGGAGAAGAGAATTCAAATGATAAATAAACGATGACTATCCGTGACCCTGAATTGTATATGTCCTTCCTTTTTTGGTCTTACTAAGAATTGAATGCATACTATATTTACTCTAGGATAGTGATTATTCTAATTGATGAAATGCTGAAAGATATATAAAAAATTATTATGAGTAGTTCAAAGCATACTCTCTCTCTCTCTCTCTCTCTCTCTCTCTCTCTCTCTCTCTCTCTCTCTCTCTCTCTCTCTCTCTCTCTCTCTCTCTATATATATATATATATATATATATATATATATATATATATATATATATATATATATATATATATATATATATATAAATATATATATATATATATATATAATATATACATATATATATATATATATATATATATATATATATATATATATATATATATATATATATATATATATATATATATATATATATATATATATATGAATAAAAATAATTAACATATCGAGCGAAACATTAGTTACAACGGAGCACCAAAGGTAAATGAAAACATGAAGAACTAGAGGGGCACTCAGTAAAGAGCGGACCTTCACCATGGCAGGTTATTTCTCAACCTTTTGCTTGACTTTGACCTTGACCTTTGACCTTATCGTGCATTAATTGGCGTGAATTTTCATACACTCAATTATGAACTAAGTTAGAAGTCTCTGTGACATAGATATCCAAAACCTATGGCTGATTATGTTGATTAAACATTTTGCATGGCCGTGACTTTGACCTTTGACCTAGAACTTCAAAAATGTTAACGTTTTACAACTTTTTACATACCACTTAATCCCTGCAAGTTTCATTACTCTACGATTAAAATTGTGGTCAGGAATATAAACAAATACTCACACACACAAACAAAATACAAACTGGGGTGAAAACATAACCTCTTTCCAACTTCATTGGTGAAGGTAATAAGGCAATGCTCCCGTACGAGTAAATTGAGAAATAAATGAATAAAAATGATAGTCACCATTGTAACCTCGGTTCCCTCAATTTAAAAAAAAAAAAAAGGAAACTTAAGGCCTTTCACTTTTCCCAGGCATTTCCTGTATTGTTTAACTAGAGAGATTGTTTCTGTGCCAGTGTGATTAATTCTTGGAAAGCAGAGACTGGCTGGATCACACACAGAATATTATTGTAATTTACTTTTGGGAGATGACTGAAGGATTATGTGGTTGTTTACTTATTTACCAAGGTAGGCTCAGTATTGTAATCTCTTATCTGAATGTTATTTCCACACCATTGAAAATCTTAATTATATGATATTAATATTGACATAATGTAAGTAT
>NC_090725.1:321445177-321452677 GCF_036898095.1 Palaemon carinicauda | reverse complement strand
TATTCTTATTCTTTCAAGTAACTATCTATCAGGTTCTAGTTATGTGGATGTAAATATTAGATTAAATATTACAACGTCAGGCAAAAGAATCTGTGCTTCACACATCTTTTTATCAGCTCCTATTTTTTTTTTCTTTTTTTCATTGCAATTATATGCCTCTTGTCTAATAAGTGGCTGGAAGTCCCCGTCATTGAAAACAGCTTAAATTTACTATTCCGGGCTGTACTATCCTACAGTAAATAGGCCTTCTTCAGCTGAAAAATAGCAAAAGGCTCTTAGTACCTTTGCACTCTCGCCTGTATACGTTTACGTTAGGATGTTCAACTCTGTCTGGAATTATTTCCCATTTACAGAGCTTTGCGTAAACATTTTTAGAAGAGCTTCATTAATATTTTAGACTTTTGACTCCAGTTCTATTAACGAGAATTCTCCAGTTATAAAATGGCATATTATTAGCAATTTTAATGTATGTCCCCGTCTCTCTCTCTCTCTCTCTCTCTCTCTCTCTCTCTCTCTCTCTCTCTCTCTCTCTCTCTCTCTCTCTCTCTCTCTCTCTCTTTGAAAGGGGAGCCCAGTCTTATTATCAAGAATTATCAATTCCATTTACCAAATCTAGGAGGCGTCATCAACCCTACGACTCATCTCGTGTATTTTTGGTAACTAAGATTAATTACAGCAAGTCTAATGAACGTTAAAATAGAAAAAAACATTTCATTTTAGAGATCAAGCACCAACTATGGAGGATACCTTCTAGCAGAAAATGATTCATTCGATCATAAATGGATTTTTCCTGTTATAGAAGTTTAATAAGTACTGAATCATAATCTCAGCATTTGTTTAATTTAGTAAGTATTTTAATCCAGAAAAAAAATCGTACAAGTTATTTTTTAATTTTTTTAAGTTTAGGAAAATATCATAAAATGTGTTTTTTCCCTTGAAAAAAATTCAAGACTTTCATACATTCTAAACACCCCGCTAGTTACTGTTCAATGTAAAGACTCATCTTTGCAATGAAATATTTTCTAAATATTTTGTGATAATAAAATTATTAAAAAGTTTGCCTGGGAGCTATAGTTTTAACGGTTATTGTGGCTGCAATAAAATCAATAAATACTACTTAATTCTTACATTGTTTTGAGGCACTAGAAAATTATGCAATCATTGTCTAATCTTAACCTTTGCTAAATACTTCTGTTATTTTTTTAATTTCATTAAAGGGAAATTTTTTTGTTTGAGAAAAAAAAAATTGCCTGGAAGCATTGTCTTATCTTAACTTTTGCTAAGTACCTCTGTTTTTTTTTTTAATTTCATATTAGGGAGATTTTTTTTGTTTGAGAAAAAAAAAAAGATTTGCCTGGAAGCATTTTCGAACATGATTTTTTTTTTCTTATAATCAATTGTAAGTAAACGTAAAATGTCTTAAATGTAATAAGTTTTTAGGGAGCATTATCCATCCTTTAATAGTGGAAGAGAGGTACTGTGAAAATTTTACCTATTTACCCTTTCCATGAGATGCATGAATGACATTTCGTTTGGTGTCATTAACCCTGAGATTTTTTTATAATTAGTACATAACAAATAGTTCTAATATAGAATTTCACTCAAAATGCGTTAAATAATACGAAGATTTCAAAAATAGCTGGAATAAATATACAGAACTGATTATCAAAAATACTTTGGTAATCCTTTCTTTTTGTGGAAGATTGAAGAATCTATCCCACTCAAGGCTTGAAAAGGCGTTTATGAAAGTATGTAAGATCAAAAAGGAAAAGGAAAATAAGAAAATAGTTGTTAATTTTATTTGATTTTTACGAGTGATTTAAAAAAAGGAAATTTAATGTATAATGCCAAACGTACAAATAAATAGTATGAATAATCAGTCTGAGAATGCAGACCTCCACCGTGGCAGCTTATTTCCCGAAACCAGCTTGCCTTTCCCAGAATCAATTCAGACCGTAGGCGTATATGAAGTCTGCGACAACAATGTCTGAGATTTGGGATAAGGTTAAGGTTAACTCGGTAGACCTTTTGCTCGATCTTGAAAGTTTCACTACTCCATGGGTAAAATTGTGGCCAGAAATTTGTTCAGAATCAAACAAACAAATATACAATGAGACAAACAAACAAGCAGTGGTGAAAACATAACCGCCTTCCAATTTCGTTGATGGAGGTAACAATTTAAAAGTATAACTATTTCTAAGACATAATGATCAAAGTGATAAGAAAAATCCCACCAGACTATTGCTACCCTAGGTCACACTTCCTTTGCGGAAAAAATGCAATTTCATTGGTTGAAAGAATGTTGAAATCACTTTACCCTCTGCCACTCGCTTTGAAATAAGAGTAGCTCCAGTTAGTAGCTTCTTGTTAGAGTTCCCTTGCTTGAGGGTACCCTCGGCCACACTATTGTATCTTATTTCTCTTCCGTTTGTTTTGTTAGTTTTTTTATAGTTTATATGTGGAATGTTTATTTTAAGGTTGTTACTGTTCTTAAAATATTTTCTTTTACTTTTTTCCTTTCCTTGCTGGGCTATTTTCCCTGTTGGAGCCCCTAGGCTTATAGCATCCTGCTTTTCCAACTAGGGTTGTATTTTAGCTGATAATAATAATAATAATAATAATAATAATAATAATAATAATAATAATAATAATAATAATAATAATAATAATAATAATAAAAACCAAAAAATTAATTTCAAACGTGATAAAAATGGTTCATTAAAGAAAACTTCTTGATTTGATCTAATAAAGTAGATTTTATTTATATAACCTGATAATATTAACCAATATTTTCATACTCAGTCAGCTATACTGTAATTCCATTTGTGTTAAATCTTCTGTACCATGGTCTTCCACTCTCTTGTGGAAGAGTCCTCTAGCTTGAGGGATACACTAGGCATGCTATTCTATCTAATTTCTCTTTTTTTTGTTTTTTAAAAGCTTCCATAGTTTATATACGAGAGATTTATTTTAATACTCTTACCGTTCTTGAAATATTTTATTGTAATTGTTAATTACTTTTCTTGTGGTTTATCTATTTCCTATTTATCTTCCTCTCTGGGCTTTTTCCTGTTGAAGCCCTAGGTCTTATAGCATCCTGCCTTTCCTACAAGGGTTGTAGCTTGCTTATAATAATAATATTCATAATAATGATAGTAATAATAACAATAATAACAGTATTAATAATAATATTAATAATAATAATAATAATCATAATAATAATAATAATAATAATAACAATAATACTATAACCATTCCTCTTCTTATCATCACACACACACACACACACATACACACACACACACACACACACACATGTATATATATATATATATATATATATATATATATATATATATATATATATATATATATATATATATATATATATATATATATATATATATATATATATATATATATATATAAACACATAGAGATATATACATATATATAAACACATAGAGATATATACATATATATACATATACATATATATTTATAAAAGTATATATATATATATATATATATATATATATATATATATATATATATATATATATATATATATATATATATATATATATATATATATATATATATACTTTTTTTTATTTGGTTAACTGTTATGCCTTCTGCTTCATGTATAAAAACGATATTAGATATATTAATTTTTCCTAATGGGATACTGTAGATCACAACATTTAATTTTCAATGGATTTTAATCAACTTATTCTACAATGCAGTTATGAAAAAATCCATGTGATGTGAGACAGAATATGCCATTCATTGAGTTTTTTTTATCATCATATATGATTTACAGAATATATTTATTCCTTCATTCATACAATTTACTCAATAATTAACTACGATAGAATATATTAGTAGAAATATATTTAATTAAGATGAGCCCCCGGCACCCCCCCCCCCCCAAAAAAAAAAAAAAAAAAAAAAAAAAAAAAAAAAAAACATCTTTAAACACGAACCTGGAGATAAAGGATCTAACAAATAACAAATGATAATAAAAGTAAATAAAATCTTTTATCTGAGATTTGGATACTTAGAAAATATATAAATTCTGTTTGCTCAGGGAAAAACTTCCACCTCCTTAAAATTCTGCGAACAACTGATCATCACAACATTTTAAAATGTTTGAAAAACTAAAGTTTTACCAAGTTGGTCAGCCAAGAAAATTTTTTATAGTATTTAGGATGAAATAGCTAAATTTACTTTCTGTTTTTTCTTTTATGATGGTAGATGGGATTCCTGAAGTTCCTCGTGTTTGTTTATATGGAAGCTGTAATAAGAGTTGTGCTTGATGTTGGTGAAAGATGATAAGTCCCCTGTAGAGATTTTTATAAGTAGGATAATCTTTTTGAGTAGGAAAGGGATAGTTCTTTATGGATGAACTTTTTGAAGTCTTTTAGTAAACGGACGCTTTTGTTTTTCATAAGTTTTACGTATATAATTCATGAAAATATTTACATCCAATGCATAGGAATGTCACATTAGTAATCTTGCCCAACATCGCTGCTGTGAAGCAAAAGATAGTAACGACCAATTAAAAATATCCTTGAGATTTTTGCACCTTGCTTCTCCAAGTAGGGTTGTAGCTTAGCAAATAATAATAATAATAATAATAATAATAATAATAATAATAATAATAATAATAATAATAATAATAATAATAATAATAATAATGATTTTTATTTTTTTATGTAGGTTTTCGTTATGTGCTTAATAATAATAATAATAATAATAATAATAATAATAATAATAATAATAATAATAATAATAATAATGATTGAAAAGAGTATCAACTTTATTTCCATTCATGGATTTAGATATGGTTAATGTTTTACATTTCGATAATCTATATTTTAAAACCAGTGATTCCTATTCAATAATACACTCGTATGTCATTAATGATCCTTGTTGGCTTCAAATATGTACCTCAGTAGCAGGGAGCTATTGATCACATTATAATAGCTTTTCGGTAATGTAGGGAGTGGTTCTCTTTCGTTTGATGTGCCATAAGATTACGAAAGTTTAATTTATTATCTGTAAAGTATGAATTTGCTGTTAGTAGTACTGCCAGCCATTTTCTCTATTTATTCGGCCAAATCACTTGCTTTTTATAATTTGTCTTGGCTCCCAGACAACATTTTCTCTCTTTGCCATAAAAATACAGTTTATTTTGGAATATACACGATATTTGAACTTAATGAAACATATGAATAAATATTTTAAATATATAGTCCTTTTATCCTCAATACAGATCATTTATTAGTTGGAGCAATGAAAACAGAGCCGTCAATACTTATTTGATATTCTGGAAAATATATTGTTTATGCTTACTTCAAGCCTCTGGATAAATACCACATTTGTTATAAATTCAATTATAAATAAATGAGTGTAAAACTAATGAAATACCTTTCATAAATTGCTTTATTCAGGTACTCTAAAAAGTTTCATTCTTCCGTAAGACATAAACATTTAGATTTCTATTATATTTAACTCTCTCTCTCTCTCTCTCTCTCCCTCTCTCTCTCTCTCTCTCTCTCTCTCTCTCTCTCTCTCTCTCTCTCTCTCTCTCTCTCCTCCTCTCTCTCTCTCTCTCTCTCTCTCTCTCATAATTATAAAAGAGGTTCCATTGTTCATAAAGATAATAGAGGTTGCATTGTTAATATAACTCTTTATTGCTATTTTTTAAGGTCAGAGAGCTATGGGGTAGTGACATTGACCAATCATGCTGGACAATGCCCTAAAGACTGACCATATATACATATGATCAGCGCCCAAGCCCCCTCTCCATCCAAGCTAGGACCAGGGAGGGCCAAACAATGGCTGCTGATGACTCAGCAGGTAGACTTATAGGCTCCACCAAACTCCCAATACGGACCTGGTAGTTAGGTAATAACTGAGAAGCGACGTGAATGCAACTAACTTTATTTCACCAGACAACGAATTTTCATGACAACAGTTCCAGTCAAAGAAGGTCACAAAAATTCAAACAGACCAATTAAAGAATAGACAGGCTTAAACAGGTTATGTTAAAAGATAGGTGTAGAGCGAAATAGATAATATAAAGAAAATACTGTTACAATATACAAGTGTATGTGTGAAATAATTGCGGAAAAAAGGTGAGGTTGCAGACACTAAACGAACTAACAAGGTTGAGGGTTACTCGAACCCATGTCTGGGAATCACTACAGCCAATTTTTTTTTATTGAGGTGCATTTGCACCAAATCGCAGCGGTGCCCTTTTAGCTCGGGAAAGTTCATGCTATCTGATTGGTTAAAATTATCTGGTCCAACCAATCAGCGATCAGGACGCTTTTCCTAGTGAAAAGGGCACCTCTGCAAGTCGGTGCAAATCTTCCTCATTGACTATAGTCGGGGTGTTACTGACTAGGGCACCCCAACCATATTTGTTAATGATCGATTAAAGCCCTTATTAGTCGACGTCATAATAGAAGACGACGACTGTTTCCAAATTGCATCATAGCAATGCATCACCTAAATAATTGGGACTTGATTGAACATCTTAGAGCTGAGAAGGATGAATTCGAAATCAAGTCAGACAAAGAGGATGTTTGGAACATATGTAGGTTGAGAAAGCCAGTGGCCGGGAAAATGATCCCAGTGCAGTAGCCAATCAGATTCCAAATAATTTGATTGTTTTTTCTCTTTACTCGATCAAAATCAGGCCAAAATCTCCTGTCTGAGTCCAATTCCTGTTTCACTGGAACCTACTCCAATCAAGTAATGCTCCATAATTACTGCATCTCAAATTATTACGACAGTAGTAGAAAGGCTAATGGAAGTAGATACTTCAGCATTTGGGCAATTTATTTGCTAAGCTTTCGGGAACATTTATCATCATCGGAGGTAAAAAATTAAAATAAAAAATAAATCAATAGACATAATTACGGTATATCAATGGAATTCGGTTAAATTTAATTTTGTATGTATTTCGATGTATTTGTTATAATTCTTGCTTATTCAACTGGATTTTATTAATTTAACGTAATTATGTCTATTGATTTATGTTTTATGTTAATTTTTCTAGCTCCGATATTGAGAAATGTTCCCGAAAGCTTCGCAAATAAATTGTCCAAATGCTGAAGAATCTACTTTCGTTTGCCTTTCTACTAAATCTCAAGCTTTCTAGAAGTGAAAAGGCCATTCATTTTTTTATGAAAGTATCGTGAACTAATTGACACTGACTCTGAATTAGTAGAGCATAATTTTCCTCCAAAACATGTTTTTTTTAAAACTATCATTATTTCAATTACATCATTGGATCTCTTGCTTTAACCTCACTCCTTGCCAAACCCATGCTATTTGAAATTATAGAATAAGACAAATTCCTGCATATTATGTACGAAGATAGATTAGAATACTTGTGCCTTTTCATCATATAAGCATATAGATTTCTATATCATAAGTTTATTAGAATACTGTAAGTCAACAGCATGGATTTAAGATATTTTCCCT
>NC_090725.1:321422677-321440177 GCF_036898095.1 Palaemon carinicauda | reverse complement strand
AATAATCACGCTAGAGTCGCTGACTAGGGATTTGTGATAAGAAATTTTTACAATTCTAATTTTTTTTCTAAAACTGCCTTGCTAATTTGAGGGTGCGTCTTACCACTTGTAGCGTCTTATGAAACGGGAAATACGGGGGGGTATTTATCGATTTCCCATGAATTGAAGTGATATTGTAGGGGAATTCGGTAATTTTCAAGGGGATTCACGTATTTACCTGGGGATTCCAGTAAATCCGGGGGATTCCAGTAATTCGTGGTACCCTGGACGAAAGTTCTAAAAGTTCTTTGTAGTATATACAAATATACACCTAGGTTTTACATCATTGTTGAACCTTTTCAAGATAATAAGGAATTACGTCATTATACTTCTTTGCACTACACACACACACATATATATATATATATATATATATATATATATATATATATATATATATATATATATATATATATATATATATATATATAAATATATATATATATATATATATATATATATATATATATATATATATATATATATATATATATATATATATATATATATATATATATATATACATATATATACAAATGCGTATACACTAATTGTATTTATATCTATGTGGGTACTTGTCGTGCTGTATAACTCTTGATACCATATCCGAATCGATATGAAAGCAGATGGATGACTCACCCATTTTCCTAGAGAGAGAGAGAGAGAGAGAGAGAGAGAGAGAGAGAGAGAGAGAGAGAGAGAGAGAGAGAGAGAGAGAGGTAATTTCAACTCCGTACAAAATATGCCAGCTAAGTTTGCATAGTTTCTACTTAGAATCGAAAAATACTCATCTCCATTACGAATACCAATGGCTACGTTTGTGAGACTTGTCACAGTAAACATAACTTTCTACTTCACAATATTAGGGGTTCATAATTGATACTCGTTAATATTTTGATCGCTGCAACCTCACCATCCTTGTGAAATAAGGATATAGGGTTTGGGGAAGCCTATAGGTCTATCTGTTGATTCATCAGCAGCCACTGCCTGGCCCTCCTTCGTCCTAGCTTGGGTGGAGAGGGAGCTTGAACTCTGATCATATGTATATATGGTCAGTCTCTAGGGCATTGTCCTGCTCGATAGGGCAATGTCTCTGTCCCTTGCCCCTGCCGATCATGAGTGGACTTTAAACCTTTAAACCTTTAAACGGATTGATGTCATGCGGTTTTTTTTTTTTTTTTTTTTTTTTTTTTTTTTTTTTTTTTTTTTTTAAGAGTAGAAATCAATGAAGATCTAGGAGGCCATTTGCACGCTGGCCGCTCGTCAGAATTACCGCTCCTCTGAGCGTGTACTTTTAAAGTGCGGTTCCATTGTAGCAGGTCATGGAAACTTTTAGGCCACCCGAGGAAAATCCGCTCGTGTGTAGACATGCCTCCTAACGGGCGAAAATATTTCCGTACGGAGAAAAACACGCTCGTGTTAAGCAAACCTTAGGCCATGAATCCTTTTCTAATATTGAATTTATTATCAATTTTGTATGATCTTAAAGTTTTACACTATAAGATAAAATATCCATTAATACCAGGAATTTAGAATAGATAAACAATTTCTTCAGATATGATATATTGGTAAATGTATAATTTATTCATAGATTGCAATAAAGTTTTCACTATCTCTCTACGATATTTTTTTGATAATGGAGACAAAAAGATTCTGTATAGTTCTCGATCGTATATAAATTATGAGAAGAGATACTACATCTGTGAGATTTTTTTATTCACCAGAATACAAAAACTATTTTGAGATAAAAGAATACTTTTTAGTTTCCGTGGCTTTCTCTTGTTCTTCAGACCTCCATCTAAAATGAAATATTTGCGCTTTTTGATGTTCCATTGCAACTGAGAGAATATCGAAGCTATGTTATCAATACAGTCTATCATGTTAGCTAGCGTGGTGGTTTTTCATTTATTTGCAGGATAACACAGTCGTGAAGTCCCCCCCCCCCCTCTCTCTCTCTCTCTCTCTCTCTCTCTCTCTCTCTCTCTCTCTCTCTCTCTCTCTCTCTCTCTCTCTCCCTTCAGGTTTAGGCACAGAGCCAAAGCCACACGCTAAGGATAGATACTTTTTCAACTATAACCTCTGAAGAATGTGCGCATTAGTATAGGATATAACTTGATATTGGTACTGTCCTTAAAATATTTTATTTTAATTGTTTATTACTTCCCTTATACAGTATTTTATTTATATCCTTGTTTCCCTTCCTCGCTAGGCTAATTCTCTCTGTTGGAGCCCTAGATCTTTCATATATAAACTATAAAAACTTAAAAAAAACACACAATGAAGAGAATAAGATAGAGCAGCGAGTAAAACTAAGAGTCTACTATTCAGCATGTTTATCGTGTGTCAACATTAGTAGCAATATTATCTCAAGTACCATTAAGACCAAATACATCATCATTCGGATATAAAATTCAGAATATCTTTATAGAATAAACTACAATTACACAATTAACCTGCAAGTAATTACCTGGTCTTGTGGGTTTCCTTCGGAAGTTACCGATGGCAATATATCTGGACCAATTGTTTCCGTGGCCTTTTCATATTTCAGTATTATTAAATCCTCATAAGCGATACAATTCTCTGTTCTAAATACAATGTGTGCCTCAACAATATATCAGACAACACAAACCAGGATTTCTCGAGGAAGTTTAACTGACTCTATTTGGCTTTTCCTAGTCATCCTGTACAAAGGTTCTTGGTGAATAGAAAAAAGAATAATTGATAAGCGATATCCTAGTCTTACAGGATGTTGAACACGATAGGGTTACAAATTATATGATCTATACACATTTTGTTACATATACTAGTTTAAAGTATCTTTATGCATGCGACAACAAAACTTCCGAAAGTGAAACTTTTCCTGACCTTATATATTTACATATACGCATCAATAGGTGTAGGAGGTGATGAATATGATGATGATGATGATGAGGGTGATGATGATATATATATATATATATATATATATATATATATATATATATATATATATATATATATATATATATATATATATATATTCATATATATATTCATATATATATATATATATATATATATATATATATATATATATATATATATATATATATATATATATATATATATATATACATATATATATATATAAATATATATATATATATATATATATATATATATATATATATATATATATATATATACATATATATATATATATATACATATATATATATATATATATATATATATATATATATATATATATATATATATATATATATATATATATATATATATATATATATATATATATATATATATATATGTATATAAAAGTATATATATACGCATATATATATATATATATATATATATATATATATATATATATATATATATATATATATATATGCAGAAGAACCACAGGGAAAATGAAAATACGGAATATACACTTAAGTCCTGACTAGTTTCGTGTTACTTCCTCAGAGGACTGATTTATTGAGAGAGGTTTCTTACAATTTATAGGGAAAGCAAAAGTACGAACATACATATAGAGATTTAGAGAACAATGACACTCCCTTACCCGCTACCTGGGCTTGACTCAGGTGTTAAGTAGGAGGAGTCCGCAAGCTCGTTAGACACCTGCTAAAAAGGGTCATTTCTAGTGGCGGGTATATTCTTGTTTTCTTCTTATTTTATTTTCAATACATTTATTTATATGTCAATGTGGTAGCCTTATCTATATAAATACATAAGCAAAACAGACACAAACATACAAATATATATACATATATACATATACATATACATATACATATATACATATATACATATATACATATATATACATACATACAGATACAAATACATATACATATACATAAATACATACACATACACATACATATACATACACATACATATATACATATATACATATATACACATACATACATATGCATATATACATTTATATGTATACAACATTAATATCATAAACATATAATCATGTATATATCAATACTTATATCTAGCATAACATTATATAGTGCCAATATACTTATGCATACTATATAAAATAATTGTTTCCTTTAATGAATGGTAGCTTAGGTCTAAATATTAATTTCACACCGACGTTAATTATTCACAATGCATTCAATTCTACATTAAGTGGTTAATGTTTTTTTATATATATATAAAAAAATTAACCACTTAATGTAGAATTAAATGTATTGTGAATAATTAATGTCGGTGTGAAATTGATATTTAGACCTAAGCTACCATTCATTAAAGGAAACAATTATTTTATATAGTATGCATAAGTATATTGGCACTATATAATGTTATGCTAGATATAAGTATTGATATATACATGATTATATGTTTATGATATTAATGTTGTATACATATAAATGTATATATGCATATGTATGTATGTGTATATATGTATATATGTATATATGTATGTGTATGTGTATGTATTTATGTATATGTATTTGTATCTGTATGTATGTATATATATGTATATATGTATATATGTATATATATGTATATGTATATGTATATATGTATATATATTTGTATGTTTGTGTATGTTTTGCTTATGTATTTATATAGATAAGGCTACCGCATTGACATATAAATAAATGTATTGAAAGTAAAATAAGAAGAAAACAAGAATATACCCGCCACTAGAAATGACCCTTTTTAGCAGGTGTCTAACGAGCTTGCGGACTCCTCCTACTTAACACCTGAGTCAAGCCCAGGTAGCGGGTAAGGGAGTGTCATTGTTCTCTAAATCTCTATATGTATGTTCGTACTTTTGCTTTCCCTATAAATTGTAAGAAACCTCTCTCAATAAATCAGTCCTCTGAGGAAGTAATACGAAACTAGTCAGGACTTAAGTGTATATTCCGTATTTTCATTTTCCCTGTGGTTCTTCTGCATCTGAGCATCACGTTTTCCTGTGATTTTTACGCATATATATATATATATATATATATATATATATATATATATATATATATATATATATATATATATATATATATATATATATATATATATATATATATATATATATATATATATATATATATTCTATGTCTCTTCCATCAGATGTGTTATTTCAATCAAGAGGCATAATTGCAGAATACATTTTATTTTCTCATTTGTATAGTATATTTTGTTACTAATAAGTATGTTCCAATTGACGGTTGAGAGTTCTATTACGGCAGAGAATTGGCCTCGAAAACTATTTTATCAGTTAAACTTCAAATTTCGTTAATCAAAATCTTAGAAATAAGTATTTCATCAACAAAATGAAGTCTTTGTCCTAGTGGGTGTGAGTCTGACTGATAAGATTTTTTTTTCTTTTCCAAAAAGAGATTTTTATTTAACACAAGTCTTAATAAAAAAAAAATCACGATAAAAATTAAACAAAGCACATTCAATAGTTTCGTCTGAAAACTTAAGAAAATTATTCATGCTTCGCAGAAATCTCTCTCTCTCTCTCTCTCTCTCTCTCTCTCTCTCTCTCTCTCCTCTCTCTCTCTCTCTCTCTCTCTCTCTCTCTATCTCTTTGAATGCTCTTGAATTTGAGCCTACACAAGGCAAGAACAATATCTCTCATAAAATTCTGAAACCTGTTTCCGCCTATGATCTTTTTGATAAAACACATTACATATGATTCGCATATATAAATCCAATGTACGATATTAATCTGAGGGTCATCCATACTTTTATAATAAACTTTAGATGTAAATGTACATTTCAGTATAATCCTATTTTCATTGAGAGAGAGAGAGAGAGAGAGAGAGAGAGAGAGAGAGAGAGAGAGAGAGAGAGAGAGAGAGAGAGGAGAGAGAGGAGAGAGAGAGTGTTTTACAAGGATATTGGATGTTTCAAAGATTTTTTAGTCCATTCAAGGGGACTTCATTTGCTCTTTGTAGCAGTGATTTAGTTTAAACTTTTAGTTTTTTATTTTGTCTAACTTACATATGTTTACCGTGTTACTGTTCACTACATCCCCTGGAGGGCTCTTCCAAGAATTTGCTATTTTATATGTAACGA
Organism: Palaemon carinicauda; assembly: GCF_036898095.1. NCBI lineage: Eukaryota > Metazoa > Arthropoda > Malacostraca > Decapoda > Palaemonidae > Palaemon > Palaemon carinicauda. The sequence continues at coordinate 321,434,081 of NC_090725.1, read as the reverse complement.
AACTGCTCCATTCAGGGGTTCTGTATCTTTTTCATTCCAATTTGTATCTGTTACCTCTGGACTGATTTGTGCTGAGCGTGAATAGATTGCTGTAATTGAACATTTGTTATTCCTTTAAGAGTTTTGAATGCCTTTATTAACTATTCCTTTAGTCATCGAGTTTGTAGATCAAGTAAGTTCAAACGTTCCATCCATATCCAGAGAGAGAGAGAGAGGAGAGAGAGAGAGAGAGAGAGAGAGAGAGAGAGAGAGAGAGAGAGAGGGGTATAACAATATCATAAAAAAAACTGTTTTCTCTAGTGATAAAAATCATCAAAAAGCGCAAACTATCCATTTTAGATGTAAGAGCGGAGAATAGGGGAGATCAATCGAACACAGTGATAACCTTCGCTTCTGGATTTTCGTAGATTCTCTCCAACGCTATAAAATTCTTTTTGTTCCTCTTAGACTATTTTTTACTGCTCAAAGTTCGGGTCCAATGAAAAAAATAGTTACATTAGTTGTATTGACGATGATATTCTATCAGTCAAGATAAAACTTATCTAGTGTTATATCCAATATTAAAGGAGATTAATAATTAGTTTATATTCATCTGACAATTATCTTACAGTCATAATCTCTAAGGCAACCATAGTCCCTTAACAGAAAAAGGATAAAATGAAGTATAGCTGCTGAATAAGGATAGCTATTCACAAGCAAGTTATTAATTTCATGCCCGTTTCACTTCCATTACATTTGTGACCTGTAAAGTTCCTCAAACCCCCAGCTGGTCTCCACAGCTCCCTGCTTGTTAGCCATATCCTTAGACGATGTCCAGAACAGACTCCAATTCATCTGTCCATGATGCTGCCGTGAAGCTCATTCCTCTCACCTCTAGAGATGTGTTTGCCTAATTTCACTACACCGAGGTTTAGTTCCACATTAAGGGCCTAAACCACTTAAATGTTAAAGGTGTTGGGTTCCAGTTCCAGTTTAATCAGAATAGATACTCACCAGAACGTCAGCCGGGCAAGGCCAACCTACCACTGTGGTGCCCAACCACAGCAGTTACCTCCCCAATAAACTGCTTAACCTCACAGTAACCGGGCGGGTATTGACCTGCCGCCATGCGAATGCTAGGCAAACACATTACCACTCTAATAGCCAGGAGTAAAGTAGCAAAGCATATTATGTCCTTGCTGTGATCCCCCATGACACCTCAGAAAACTTTGATTAACTTTATTAGCAAAGATATGCCCCCATACATTATGACACTTTCAAATAATTCCTCCAGCCGCAAGTGTAGCTAAGAGTTTTCAACCCTTTCAACAACTATTTGGGGATCAAAAGTAGTTGATGCTTCTCAAGAGATATTATGAGTATTGCTCGCGTTTAGCCTGCTGCAGACAGTTTTCGTGAAGTGAAACTACTTCGTACTCTTTGTGTGAAACGTCTGTTGAAATCTATGCAAGGTACCCTTTCTGATATCGACACCTTGCCCATCCATATGGCCAGCCACTTCTTTACTGTTAACAACTTCATTAACAACTCTTCTAATGAAAGGACACAACCACCCAACACCGACGGAAGCTGAGTTGAATGTTGTAGGATATCAAAGGCCTGTTCATCCTATACCTACGCTTTGAAGAAGCTGGTTAGAATCCACCAAGGCTGTCCCACATAAGTGGCCCGGCCAATGCCCTCAACACCCACTGAATGAAGCCCTATACCGTCTATTGTGCTACTACCACCTCAGAGTCAGAGCAGCTGTTAAGATATGTGCTACACGATGTCAATAGTCCAAGACCTGTAAATTCTAAGCCTGTTGGTAGTCGCCAATGGATTTGCTATTACCACTCTGATAGTCATTTGGGAGTGTCCAATACCATTATAAAAATTTACTTTATGCATAACATGCAACTAGAAAGAAATATACAATAAGGTACTAATATGTGATAAGCCAAGAGAGGCTGTGACTAAGAAGGCAGGATGAAAGCAACTAAGTAACTTTATTACAAAACATCCGTTTATATATACATAAAATCAAGGCAAAAAGGACATAAAAACATAACAAGTAATTTCATGTTCAACTGACAACCGGTGCTGTTAACAGTTAACGGTGAGAAAAACAGACATGTTGTTTCAGGTCCCTATCAGTGCGAGGGGAAAGCGAAGATACAAAGCATAATATACACAAAACAAGAGAAGTCAACTATGTACGATCTTGTGACACACGGTTGATACATGGCTCTCCCCCCCTAAAAATGACATACTGTACATGTTAAATAGGGCGCCCTGATCTAGAGAGGCAAACTGTATGCGGGTCATCTGGCAGGAGATGAGCAGGTTTTAGACGATCAATGGAGACCCAGTTTTCTTGGCCTCGAATGTTTAATAGGAATGCTTTTGGACTGCGTCAGATCACAAAGAAAGGGCCCGTGTAAGGGGGCCGTTAGCGGTGGCTTGCTAGTGTTGTTGCGTAGGAAGACATGCGTTGCAGATTGCAAGTCTGTCGGTATGTTATGCTTCGCTGGGATTTTGTAAGTCTGGTGGCATGGAGTAAACTTTCCCACGACGTGACGTATGCGCTGGAGATCATCGGAGGAGGTTGCGAAAGGAACAAATTTGGCAGGGGCGACCAACGGGTCGCCATACACCATTTCAGCAGCTGAGACGACGGGGGCGTCTTTAGGAGTGGTCCTTAGTCCCAGGAGGACCCAGGGAAGCTGAGTGAACCTGTTGGAATACTTGCAGCTGGACATCAAAGCTGCTTTGAGGGTGCGATGAAAACGTTTAACCATTCGATTGTCAGTGGGGTTGTAGGAAGTTGCCTGATGTAGGGTGATGGCCAGGAGATTCGCCAATGATGTCCATAATTGAGAGGTGAAAATGGTACCCCTGTCAGAAGTAATATGCAATACATCCTGAGAGTAAGGCAGATGAACATGAGACGGACTTTGCAGTTTCCAATGAGAATGTCTTCAGGTCAACAAGTGGAGTGGTCGATGACGGTAATCAAGTAACAATGTCCGTGTGATGTGGGTAGAGTGTTTACAACGTCGACGTGAATGTGGGCAAAACGACGCTGAGGTTGAGGAAAAGTGCCCACTCTTGAATCCATGTGTCGATGTACTTTGGAAGTTTGGCAAGAAGTACAGGCGTGGACCCAATCCTTATCATCCTTAGAAATCCGTGCCAAATGAGCTTTTTCTTCAGCAGGTGTGCAGTATAACGGCACGAGGGATGTGAAAGGCCATGAACGAAATCAAACACCTGTCGGCGCATGGGGGCAGAGGAAGGTGGTGTTGGAGTCGTCAAGGGGGATGTCTTCCCAATGAAGGGATGTGCATGATGTCCTACATGCTTGATGCTCTGGATCCTGTCGTTGGGCTCCAGCCAAGGCATTGTAATCTAATCCCAGTTGAACGGCAGCCAACGTGTTTCTTGACAGGGCATTGGCAACGGGATTCATTTTCCCAGGGACCTGTTGAAGCGTGCAATTGTATTCAGCCACGGTGGAGAGATGTCGGCGTTGACGGGCGGACCAGGCGTCAGACTGTTGAGTGAAGGTGTGCACCAGAGGCATGTAGTCTGTGCGAATGACAAAGGGCGTACCTTCTAAGAAATGGCGAAAGTGATGGACAGCCAGGTGCACCGCCAGTAATTCTCGATCGAAGGTAGAATAACCCGATTCTGCCTTGGACAGTTTTCTGCTGAAAAAGACCAATGGCCGGGCGAGCCGTTGACAACCTGTTCGAGTACTGCACCAATAGCAACATCTCTGTCAATTGTGGAGAGAAGGAAAGGGGCATGTGGGAAGTGAGAGCTGCAGCGGTCGATAGGGTCTTCTTTGTATTGCAGAATGCCGCTTCTTGAAGGGGACCCCACTTCAGGTCTTTTGGGTTGAACTTGAGAGAGGCGTAGAGGGGAGCAAGAGTGGCAGTAATGGCTGGCTGAAAACGGTGATAATAGTTGATCATGCCCAAGAATTCTTGCAGAGCTTTGACGGTCGAGGGCGTAAGGAAGTTCTGAACAGCTGCTACCTTCTAAGGGAGGGGATGAACTCTTTCAGGAGTGATGCGGTGCCCTAAGAATGACACTTCGTTAGCGCCAAAGGTACACTTGTTGTAGTGGACTACAAGGCCATTTTGTTGCAGGCGGTCAAGCACGATGCGCAGGTGACGGAGGTGTTCCTCTTTTGAGGAAGAGAACACAAGTATGTCGTCCACATAACATACACAGAAGGGGAACTCCCCATCCATGAGATGTTGAAAAGTGGCCCCAGCATTATGAAGGGCAAAACAGAAGTAATTGAAGGGGTATGTAACAAACGGAGTGGTGATGGTGGTCTTGGGGATGTCTTCTGGGTACATAGGCACCAGATAATACCCTTTCAGGAGGTCGAGTGTGGAGAAAACCTTCGCTTTGTGCAGGTTTGAGGTCACAAAGGCGATGTTTGGGAGGGGGTAGTGATCCAGTTCTGTTTACATGTTCAGGCGCCAGTAATCCCCGCACGGACGGAGGGAGCCGTCTTTCTTCAGAACGACATACTGAACATAGGCTGGAGGCCTATTGGCAAAGGCCCATTTCCTCCATTTCGGCGAACACTTGTTTGGCAGCTGCCAATTGTTCCGGGGCCAGACATCTCAATTTTGCGAGGACTGGAGGTAAAAAATACCGTGCCTTGCAGGAGCCGTGGGCGTTTGGTGAAGTTCAGGACGGAAAACTTCCGGGTACAACCGGAGGAGGTGGGCGTAGGCATCCGTGGATGCGCTGATGTGGAGAGCGAAGTTGGAGGGGTTGGGTTGAAGAGGTGTTGATAAGTACTTTTCTGCGTTGACCAATTGTCGGTGTGCGACATCGACCAGAAGGTGGAAATGAGAGAAGAAACTCGCACCGAGGATTGGTAATATGACGTCAGCAACGAGACTTCCAATTAAATTTACCATTTCCAAACCATAATGTGATGTTCTTGTAACAGTAGGTGGCTATCGCAGATCCATTGGCAGCTACCAGGCGGACATCGGCAGACTTAGACAAATTAGAAATACGAGAGGCTACCGCCACAAGCGATGGCCTACTTACACTTTTTTTGGCCACTGACAATCCTTGGCACAATTTTTCGCGGCTGCTCCAAATCTGTAATAGTAGTAGCAAAACTGCGGTCGATGGGCGGCAGTAAGTGACTGTAGAAGTCGTTCGTTGGGGCGCGAGTGAGTGGTGGGTGATAGGTGGCTTTGTTGCTACTCTCGCGTGTCATTGGGTAGGCGTGTATGTCCTACGGCATTCACGTCAGCTTCGGTTGATGTTGCATAGGTGTCCTCTTCGGCAGGAGTGGAGGTGTTGATGGAGGTCTTGAAGGTCATGAAGTGGCTGTCCATAAGGGCGTCGACTTTGGTCATCAAGTCCTTTACGGGTAAACTATCGACATTGGGTATAGCAGCGCATACAGGTTCGGTAAACAGCATATCCAAAGGGCACGAAGTAGGTTCACCTCACGAGGAGAACTGTCTGTGGCAGGTTGCAGCGAGCGATACTAGTCATTTCTCTGAGGGCGAGCAAAGCCCTCTGGTCCCCTAACAGTTGTTGAGAGAGCTGAAAAAGCTTTGCTATACGGGGGCTGGCGACAGCGTGTACTGCTGCAGAAGGTATGTTTTGAGGGCTTCTTACACTATTTGGGTGTCTCCTTGTTCACAAAGCCAGTCGGATGTCCTCCGGTATCGCCGTGAGAACATAATCTGCTTGGTGGTTGAGCGAGTCACACCCTTCATGCGGAGCTTGACTTTTGCGCGCTGAAACCAAGCAAATGCTTCTCTGATGGCGAATGACGAAAGTTTCAACGGGGCGGCGCCAACTTCCATGGAGTCTGCCATAGTACCAATGACCTGTGTGGGGAGGTTGCAAGGGGGAGGGGGGGCGACACGACTTCCGGGGTCACCAATGTGACGGGCTGAGAGAGGCTGTGACTAAGAAGGCAGGATGAAAGCAACTGAGTAACTTTATTACAGAACATCCGTTTATATATACATAAACTCCAGTAAAAAAGGACATATAAAACATAACAGGCAATTTCATGTTCAACCGACAACTGGTGCTGTCAACAGTTAATGGTGAGAAAAAAAGACATGTTATTTCAGGTCCCTCTCAGTGATATAATAATATCAGTTGAGTCCAAAAATTCTTTGGGAAATATTTTTAAGTAACTAATGTTTGCGTTGAAAGATGTAAAGTCGGTCAAATAACTAGTTATATAAATTTCCCAACATAGACTTCATGATTATATTTCAAAAGAATATACGTCGATAACGGCAGCATCTAGAGTATCCACTGTAAACAGAATTTCTTGCAATGTGTATGTTGTTTTACATCTAAATGGATATTTCCTGCCTTTCATGAGACCAAAATGTATTTTTAAGTGATAATATACAGGTAAATACGGACATACTGTACGTAATACTGGAGAAAATTTTTGAAAAATATGTACCGAAAAAAAAAACAATAAACAAAAGACATGTATACCAAGAGACAGAAGGATCTTATTTCAGAAAATTAGGAAATGGAAAAAAATCTTGCAAAAGAAAAAATGTGCAGAAAATGATGGAAATAAAATATAAGGTTGAAAATGCAGAACAGAAGATTATACATTCGAAAGGAAATGAAAAAAGGAACTTAGAAGAAAGGACAGTTCAAAATATAAAAAAAAAACCAAAAGTACTTTACGCCTATGAAAAAAAGATGAATAAAGGGAGATTAGAAATGGGCCCTCTAAGAATGAGTGAGTTCATGCCAAGAATTGCGAATGACAAAAATGAAACAGAAATGAGAGAAGGAAATGTTGAATATCTAACGGATATAGATATTAATGAAGCAGATATTGTCAAGGCTATAAACGAAATTAAAAATGTATCGGCACCCGGACCAGATGGAGTACCAGCGATTTTGTTTTTTAAAAAAAAAAAAGAAAAAAAAAAAGAAAAAAAAAAAAAAAAAAAAAAACTGGAAACACTATCACGAAGCTGTTTGCAATATTGCTAAGACACAGTGTAGATATGAACGAGATGTATGTTAATCGTAAATTAGCTTATATAACCCCTACCTTCAAAAGTGGATCAAGACTATAGGCAAGCAATTATGGACCTGTTAGTCTAACATCACATATTATGAAAGTGGATGAGAGGGTAATAAAAAAGAAAATAATGAATCATTTGGTTAAAAATAATTTGTATAATATAGGTCAACATGGTCTTGTGCCCGGAAAAAAGTACACAAACCCAATGAAAAGGCCAGATGTGATCCATCTAGATTTTGCAAAAGCATTTGACAAGGTAGGCCATAATATATTAGAGAAAAAAATGAGAAAGCGTAATAATGTGGGAAAGATAGGAAAATGGGTAAAAGAATTCCTGCAAGACAGAAAACAGATAGTGGTTGCAAATGATGAGAAATCAGATGAAGCTCAGGTAATATCTGCCATGCCACAAGGTACGGTATTAGCTGCACTGCTGTTTGTTATCATGATCTAAGATATAGACTGTGATGTTGAAAACTCTGTAGTGAGAAGTTTCGCCGATGACACAAGAATAAGTAGAGAAATTACTTGTGATGAAGATAGGAACTCACTACAAAGAGATCTAAACAAAATATACGAATGGGCGGAGATAAATAGGATGGTATTTAACTCCGATTAATTTGAATCAATAAATTATGGAGACAGAGAATGAATGGTATATGCATGCAAGGGACCTAATAACGAGACAATCATAAACAAGGAAGCAATTAAAGACCTTGGTGTAATGTTAAACAGGAATATGTTATGCAACGACCAAATAGCAACACTTTTGGCTAAATGTAAAGTAAAAATGGGAATTTTATTCAGAGACTTTAAAACAAGAAAAGCTGAACACATGATTATGCTTTACAAAACCTATGTACGTAGTACACTCGAGTACTGCAATGTGATATGGTACCCACACTACCAAAAGGATATTGCACAAATAGAGTGTACAAAGGTCCTCTACTGCTAGAATAAAAGAAGTAAAGGACCTTGACTACTGGGAAAGACTACAATTTTTAATTCTATGCAGTCTAGAAAAAAGAAGAGAACGCTACATTATAATACAAGCATGGAAGCATATAGAAGGAATTACTGAAAATATCATGGAGCAAAGAATATCAGAAAGAGCAAGCCGAGGTAGATTTATAGTGCCAAAAAATATACCAGGAAAACTAAGGAAGGCACACAGGACATTAATCCACTACGCACCAGCATCGATAATGCAGCGACTATTTAATGTGCTGCCAGCTCATCTAAAAAACATATCTGGAGTGAGCGTAGATGTGTATAAGAAAAAGCTCGATAAATACCAAAGATGCATCTAAGACCATCCAAAACTAGAAGATGCAAAATACACCAGAAAATGCATTAGCAACTCTCTGGTGGATATACGAGGTGCCTCACACTGAGGGACTTGGGGGAACCGAAACATAAAATATGGCATTAAGGCAATAAGGTAAGGCTCTCTCTCTCTCTCTCTCTCTCTCTCTCTCTCTCTCTCTCTCTCTCTCAGAGGCAGTATAGTCGGGATACGCAAAATATGATCTAGAGTGAATATCAGAATATTATAATGAAACACTAACATATTACGAGAATCCTTTGCTGTTTCCAAGGAATGCCACGTTAACTAATGGATGTATCTCGGCGCTATCAGATTTTCCGGTGATTGCACATCTTGCATATTAGAGCCGGCAATATCTTCCATCAATCAGTATTGTATTTTGGAGGCACTTGCCGCAACGAGGAGAGAAAAGAGAATAAAATATTTAGTTTTATGTTGAGAATAATGTCGTTAACGTCAGTATCTACTGCTTTTTGATACTTTCTGTAATTGTTGGTGATTTTTTTCCCTTCCTCTTTTATTACTTTCCTTTATATATTCTATTTAGGGGTTAATTAAAAGTCTATTTATATTGCAGTTTAGGATGATTGGAATATAGTTTAATTGTTTATGAATTCCACTTGCCATTTATAACAGTGTGGCGTTCATATCTTATATTACAATTATACACAAGTAATGTGTAGAATCATTACTCGTTTCTAATATTTAAAATACCACGTTTAAATGACTTATTAAGTTAGAGAAAGGCTGAAGTATGATCAAAAATAGGTATTTCATTTATAACACGAATGTTATTTTCTAATGATAATTGGGATATAAGTATAACTTTTAACCGTATCAGAAAACCTTGTTCGATTTATATATATATATATATATATATAGATAGATAGATAGATAGATGTATATAGATAGATATATATATATATAGATAGATATATATATATATATATATATATAGATAGATATATATATACATAGATATATATACATATATATATATGTATATATATATATATATATATATATTTATATATATATATGAATAAATATATATATAGATATATATATATATATATATATCTATCTATATATATATATATATATATATACATTATATGTTTATATATATATATATATATATATATATGAATGGTGGAATGAAGGAGTGAAGGTAAAAGTGGAAGAGAAAAAGAGGGCTTTTGAAGAATGGCTGCAGAGTAATAGTATAGAGAAGTATGAAAAATATAGAGAGAAAAAGGTGGAAGTAAAGCGCAAGGTACGTGAGGCAAAGAGGGCAGCTGACCTGAGGTGGGGTCAGGGACTGGGTCAGTCATATGAAGAGAATAAGAAGAAGTTTTGGAAAGAAGTGAAGAGAGTAAGGAAGGCTGGCGCAAGAATTGAAGAGACAGTGAAAGATGGAAATGGAAGGTTGTTAAAAGGAGAGGAGGCAAGGAAAAGGTTGGCGGAATATTTTGAAAGTTTGCTGAATGTTGAGGATAATAGGGAGGCAGATATAATTGCTGTTCCAGGTGTTGAGGTGCCAGTGATGGGAGATGAGAATGAGAGAGAGATTACAATAGAGGAAGTGAGGAGAGCACTAGATGAAACGAGAGTAGGAAAAGCATCTGGTATGGATGGTGTGAAAGCTGAGATGTTGAAGGAAGGGGGTGTGACTGTACTTGAATGGTTGGTGAGATTGTTTAATATGTGTTTTGTGTTGTCAATGGTACCAGTAGATTGGGTTTGTGCATGTATTGTACCACTATATAAGGGTAAGGGAGATGTGCATGAGTGTTGTAATTCTGGAGGTATTAGTTTGTTGAGTGTAGTTGGAAAAGTGTATGGTAGAGTGTTGATTAATAGGATTAAGGATAAAACAGAGAATGCAATCTTGGAAGTACAGGGTGGTTTTAGAAGAGGTAGGGGTTGTATGAATCAGATTTTTACAGTTAGGCAGATATGCGAGAAATATTTAGCAAAAGGTAAGGAGGTGTATGTTGCGTTTATGGATCTGGAGAAAGCATATGATAGAGTTGATAGGGAAGCAATGTGGAATGTGATGAGGTTATATGGAGTTGGGGGAAGGTTGTTGCAAGCAGTGAAAAGTTTCTACAAAGGTAGTAAAGCATGTGTTAGAATAGGAAATGAAGTGAGTGATTGGTTTCCGGTGAGAGTGGGGCTGAGACAGGGATGTGTGATGTCGCCGTGGTTGTTTAACTTGTATGTTGATGGAGTGGTGAGAGAGGTGAATGCTCGAGTGCTTGGACGAGGATTAAAACTGGTAGGAGAGAATGATCATGAATGAGAGGTAATTCAGTTGTTGTTTGCGGATGATACTGCACTGGTTGGAGACACAGAAGAGAAGCTTGACCGACTAGTGACAGAATTTGGAAGGGTGTGTGAGAGAAGGAAGTTGAGAGTTAATGTGGGTAAGAGTAAGGTTATGAGATGTACGAGAAGGGAAGGTGGTGCAAATGTTGAATGTCATGTTGAATGGAGAGTTACTTGAGGAGGTGGATCAGTTTAAGTACTTGGGGTCTATTGTTGCAGCAAATGGTGGAGTGGAAGCAGATGTACGTCAGAGAGTGAATGAAGGTTGCAAAGTGTTGGGGGCAGTTAAGGGAGTAGTAAAAAATAGAGGGTTGGGCATGAATGTAAAGAGAGTTCTATATGAGAAAGTAATTGTACCAACTGTGATGTATGGATCGGAGTTGTGGGGAATGAAAGTGATGGAGAGACAGAAATTGAATGTGTTTGAGATGAAGTGTCTAAGGAGTATGGCTGGTGTATCTCGAGTAGATAGGGTTAGGAACGAAGTGGTGAGGGAGAGAACGGGTGTAAGAAATGAGTTAGCAGCTAGAGTGGATATGAATGTGTTGAGGTGGTTTGGCCATGTTGAGAGAATGGAAAATGGTTGTCTGCTAAAGAAGGTGATGAATGCAAGAGTTGATGGGAGAAGTACAAGAGGAAGGCCAAGGTTTGGGTGGATGGATGGTGTGAAGAAAGCTCTGGGTGATAGGAGGATGGAT
>NC_090725.1:321397677-321415177 GCF_036898095.1 Palaemon carinicauda | reverse complement strand
TATCTAATAGTTTTGGACCTTTTATGTTTGATCTTATTCCTATTATTACTTCATGGTTTTTTTTTTATGATTTCATCGTGAAATGATCTTCCCCTCCCCCTTCATCTCTCTCTTTCTCTCTCAGATATAAATACTCACAAATACACAGTCAGTAAAGCTGTTAATTGACTAATTTAAATATTTTGTTGGAAATTTTCGTGACAACTATGTAAATTTATAATAAGGCTTCGCATCAAAATCTACTCACTCATATAGATTCCTAAAGGCCATTTTATTCCATTGTAAACAAAGGAAAGTAGAGCAATTAGGAATTGTGATTCTGATTCAGTCATGTTTCATAGAGCGAATAGTACGTGTCAAACAAACCTTTTTGTCCCTCGTATGTTGAGGAAATAAAATTGAAACTACAGTTCTATATGTTATAAAAAATTAAGCAGAAACTTCTTTATTTTACCGTTTTTTCCGGATGACTGGAAGTAGATTAAACTCCATTTCATATATACATACATACATGCAATTTCTATATATATATATATATATATATACACACACACACATATATATATATATATATAGGTATATATATATATATATATATATATTTATATTATATATATATATATATATAAACTTTACCAAAAATTAACATATGGAAATAATTTGCAAAGAACTAATAAGGGAAACAGCGTTCTTGTGGACAAGTAAATTCCTTTTCCTCCCGGCAATTAACTTTCCAGATTAAAACTCTAAGCAGGAGTCTGAGGTGAAACAAAAACGATCAGCGATCTTAATTGATGTCGTGAACTTTGAAACTCATTTGCACCGATTGCAGTCTTTAGTTTTAAATATTATCATATTTAATTTCAATGCTAATTGTGCTTATTACTGCTGAAACAGCAGTATTAGTATGTATAATGAGGGTTAAAGTTATTGTATTAACTGGTATTTATTTCGTATGTATAGATGAGAAGTTCAATAAATGTTTTCTGCTACACATACACCGAATAGTCTGGCCTATTGTGACGGTGCCAAGTGAGGGTTGTGAACTCAAAGGCAGGATGCAATCACCTGAGTTGTTTATTAAGGAACACTCTTCTTTTTATATAAAACCTCAAGGCAACAGGACATAACCTGTTCGAGAGACAGACAATGTTACAGAGCAAAACGGATACATGATCATTCAGGTTCTTTTCAGTGCAAAGGAAGAGCGCAGATACAAGCATAATATATACAAAATAATTATGTACAATTGTGTGACATACGGTTGGTACATGGCTCCCCCCCCCCCCCCCCTAAAAATGACATACTGTACATGTTAAATAGGGCGCCCTGATCTAGAGAGGCAAACTGTAGGCGGGTCATCTGGCAGAAGATAAGCAGGTTTTAGATTTAGACGATCAATGGAGACCCAGTCTTCTTTGCCCCGAATGTTTAGTAGGAATGCTTTCGGACTGCGTCGGATCACAAGGAAAGGGCCCGTGTAAGGGGGCGTTAGTAGTGGCTTGCTAGTGCTGTTGCGCAGGAAGACGTGCGTTGCAGAGTGCAAGTCCGTTGGTATGTGATGCTTCGCTGGGGGCTTGTAAGTCTGGCGGCACGGAGTAAATTTTCCCATGATGTGACGTATGCGCTGGAGATCGACGGAGGAGGTTGTAGAAGGAAAAAATTCGGCAGTGACGACCAACGGGTCGCCATACACCATTTCAGCTGCCGAGACATCGAGGGCGTCTTTAAGAGTGATCCTTAGTCCCAGGAGGACCCAGGAAGCTGAGTAAACCAGTTGCAATCCTTGCAGCGGGACATCAAAGCTGCTTTGAGGGTGCTATGAAAACGTTCAACCATTCCATTGGCAGCGGGGTTGTAGGCCGTTGTCTGATGTAGGGTGATGCCAGGAGATTCGCTAATGACGTCCACAATTGAGAGGTGAAAGTGGTTCCCCTGTCAGAAGTAATATGCTCAGGGATACCGAATCTTGAAATCCATCCAGAGAGTGAGGCAGATGTACATGAGGCGGACGTTGCAGTTTCCATGGGAATGGCTTCAGGCCAACGAGTGGAGCGGTCGATGACGGAAAACAGGTAACGATGTCCTTGTGATGTGGGCAGGGAGCCTACAACATCGACGTGAATGTGTGAGAAACGACGCTGAGGTTGAGGAAAGGTGCCCACTCCTGAATCCGTGTGCCGATGTACTTTGGAAGTTTGGCAAGAAGTACAGGCGCGAACCCAATCTTTAGCATCCTTAGAAATGCATTGCCAAATGAGCTTTGCCTTCAGCAGGTGTGCAGTAGAACGGCACGAGCGATGTGAAAGGCCGTGAATGAAATCAAACACCTGTCGGGGCATGGGAGCAGGAAACCAAAGTCGCGGTCTACCATTACTGACGTCACAGAGGAGGATGGTGTTGGAGTCTTCAAGGGGAAAATCTTCCCAACGGAGGGACGTGCATGATGTCCTACAAGCTTGATACTCTGGATCCTGTCGTTGGGCTTCAGCCAGGGCGTTGTAATCCAATCCCAGTTGAACGACAGATAACGTGTTTCTTGACAGGGCATCGGCAACGGTATTCATTTTCCCAGGGACGTATTGGAGGGTGCAATTGTATTCAGCCACGGCGGAGAGATGTCAGCGTTGACGGGCGGACCAGGCGTCAGACTGTCGAGTGAAGGCGTACACCAGAGGCATGTGGTCTGTGCTAATGACGAAGGGCGTACCTTCTAAGAAATGGCGAAAGTGACGGACAGCCAAGTGCACCGCCAGCAATTCTCGATCGAAGTTAGAATAACCCGATTCAGCCTTGGACAGTTTTCTCCTGAAGAAGGCCAATGGGCGGGGCGAGCCTATGACCACCTGCTCGAGTACTGCACCAATAGCGACGTCGCTGGCATCGGTGGAGAGAAGGAGAGGGGCATGTGGGATAACAAAAATGAGAGCCGCAGCAGTTGATAGGGCCTTCTTTGCATTGCTGAAGGCTGCTTCTTAAAGGGGACCCCACTTTAGGTCCTTTGGCTTGCCCTTGAGGGAGGCGTAGAAGGGAGTAAGAGTGGCGGCAATTGCTGGCAGAAAACGGTGATAATAGTTGATCATGCCCAAGAATTCCTGCAGAGCTTTGACGGTCGAGGGCGCGGGGAAGTTCTGAACAGCTGTTATCTTCTCAGGAAGGGGATGGACTCCTTCAGGAGTGATACGGTGCCCTAAGAACGACACTTCGTTGGCGCCAAAGGTACACTTGTCGTACCGGACTACAAGGCCATTTTGTTGCAGGAGGTCGAGCACAATGCGCAGGTGACGGAGGTGTTCCTCTTTTGAGGAGGAGAACACAAGTATGTCGTCCACATAACATACACAGAAAGAGAGGTCCCCTAAGATGCCATCCATGAGACGTTGAAACGTTGCCCTAGCATTACGAAGCCAAAACAGGAGTAATTGAAGATGTATGTACCAAACGGAGTGGTGATGGCAGTCATGGGGATGTCTTCTGGGTTCATAGGAACCTGATAATACCCCTTCAGGAGGTGGAGCGTAGAGAAAACCTTCGCTTTGTGCAAGTAGGAGGTCTCGTCGGCAATGTTTGTGAGGGGGTAGTGATCCGGTTCTGTTTGCATGTTCAGGCTCCTGTAATCCCCGCACGGACAGAGGGAGCCGTCTTTCTTCAGAACGATGTGTAAGGGTGACGACCAGTGGCTGGAGGCCTTTTGGCAGAGGCCCATTTCCTCCATTTCGGCGAACGTCTGTTTGGCAGCTGCCAATCGTTCCGGTGCCAGACGTCTGAATTTTGCGAAGACTGGGGGTCCGGTCGTCTTGATATGGTGATAAATACCGTGCTTGGCAGGAACCGAGGGCGTTTGGCGAAGTTCTGCACGGAAATCATCCGGGTACAACGTGAGGAGGTGGGCGTAGGCATCCGTTGCTGCGCTGATGTGGAGAGCGAGGTTAGAGGGGGCGGATTGAAGAGGTGTTGACAAGTACGAGTCTGCGTTGACCAATCGTCGGTGGGCGAAATCAACCAGAAGGTGGAAATGAGAGAGGAAATCCGCACCGAGGATTGGCATTGTGACGTCAGCAACGAGAAACTTCCAATTGAATTTACCGTTTCCGAACGATAATGTGTGGTTCTCGTAACCGTAAGTGGGTATCGCATATCCCTTGGCAGCTACCAAGCGGACGTCGGCAGATGTAGACAGACTATGTCGTGCCTTGAAGAGTTTCCTTGGCAAAAGAGAACGATAAGCACCCGTGTCTACCAAAAATCGCACCCCCGTTCCTGCATCCTGTAAAAAGAAAAGATTAGAAACATGGGAGGCCACTGCCACAAGCGATGGCCTACTTACACGTTTTTTGGCCACTGACAATCCTTGGCACATTTCTTCGCGGTTGCCCCGAATCTGAAGTGGTAGTAGCAAAACTGCGGCAGATTGGAGGTAGTAAGTGGCTGTAGAAGTCTTTCGTTGGGGCGCGAGCGATTGGTATGTGGTGGGCGGCTTTGTCGCCGCTTCGGCACGTCACGGGGTAGGCGTGTATGTCCTACGGCATTCATGTCAGCTTCGGTGTACGTTGAATAGGCATCCTCGTCGTCATGGGTGGAGGCGTTGATTATGTCTTGAAGTGGCTGTCCATAAGGGCGTCAGCTTTGGTGATCA
This sequence comes from Palaemon carinicauda, assembly GCF_036898095.1. Taxonomy (NCBI): domain Eukaryota; kingdom Metazoa; phylum Arthropoda; class Malacostraca; order Decapoda; family Palaemonidae; genus Palaemon; species Palaemon carinicauda. The sequence goes on along the minus strand of NC_090725.1, from coordinate 321,410,541 downwards.
AGTCCTTTATGGGTAAACTATCGACATCGGGTATGGCAGCGCTTACAGGTTCGGGTAAACGGCGTATCCAAAAGGCACTAAGTAGGTTCACCTCACGAGGAGAGCCATCTGCGGCAGGTTGAAGGCGAGCGATACTGGTCATTTCCCTGAGGGCAAGCGAAGCCCTTTGGTCCCCCAACGGTTGTTGCGAGAACTGAAAAAGCTTTGCTATACGGGCGGCTGGCGACGGCGAGTACTGCTGCAGAAGGTATGTTTTGAGGGTTTCATACGCTATTGGGGTGTCTTCTTGTTCACAAAGCCAGTCGGATATTTCTGGGAAGGTGTCCTCGGGTATCGCCGCGAGAACATAATCCGCTTTGGTGGTTGAGCGAGTTACGCCCCTGATACGAAACAGGACTTCTGCGGGCTGAAACCAAGCAAACGCCTCTCCGCTGGCGAACGGTGAAAGTTTCAATGGGGCGGCCACAGCGCCAACTGCTGTAGTAGAGTCCGCCAAAGTACCAACGATGGAGGGGCGAGGGAGGTGGGGGTGGAAGGCAGTGGAGCGGGTCGACTTCCGGGGTCACCAATGTGATGGTGCCGAGTGAGGGTTTTGAACTCAAAGGCAGGATTCAATCAACTGAGTTGTTTATTAAGGAACACTCCTCTTTATATACAAAACCTCAAGGCAACAGGACATAATCTGTTCGAGAGACAATGTTACAGAGCAAAACGGAGACATGATCATTCAGGCTCTTTTTAGTGCGAGGGAAGAGCGCAGATACAAGCATAATATATACAAAACAATTATGTACAATTGTTTGACACACGGTTGGTACAATATTCTTTACAAATTCTCCTCTATCCTCATACACCTTACAACACTAAGATTACCAAACAATTCTTCTTCACCCAAGGGGTTAATTACTGCATTGTAATTGTTCAGTGGCTACTTTCCTCTTGGTAAGGATAGAAAATATTCTCTATCTATGGTAAGCAGGTCTTCTAAGACAGGGACACTCCGAAATCAAACCATCGCTCTCTAGTTTTAGGTAGTGCCATAGCCTCTGTACCATGGTCTTCCACTGTCTTGGGTTAGAGTTCTCTTGCTTGAGGTTACACTCGGGCATACTAGTATCTCTAATTTCTCTTCTTGTTTTGTTGAAGTTTTTATAGTTTGAATAGGAAATATTTATTTAAATGTTGTTACTGACTGTTTTTAAAATATTTAAATTTCCTTGTTTCCTTTCCTCACGGGGCTATTTTCCCTGTTGGGGTCCCTGGCCTTATAGCATTCTGCTTTTCTAACTAGGGTTGTAGCGTAGCAAGTAATAATAATAATAATAATACTAATAATAATAATAATAATAATAATAATAATAATAATAATAATAATAATAATAATAATAATAATAATGGTTTTGAAGAATGTTATGTCTGTCATATGGACTGTAATTTTTTTTCATAATTATTATGTATATTATATAATCACTAAATTCATTTAAATCTTTTATTTAATGTTTATCATTGTTATATTATAATTTTCATTATTTTAATGATGATAAGAACTGATTGTAAAAGTTAATCTGGAATCTATAAAGTTCCTGGCACTATTCCAATGAGCTCGTAAGTTATTATTATTATTATTATTATTATTATTATTATTATTATTATTGTTATTATTATTATTATTATTATTATTATTATTATTATTATTATTATTATTATTGGGCAAGCTTCTACCCTAGTTGGAGGAGCAGGATACTATACGCCATAAAGCCCAAAAAATAGGGAAAAATAACCCATTGAGGAAAAGAAATATGGAAATGAATAAACTACAATCAAGTAACGAAAATATAAAGTAAACTACTTTCAGAGCAGTAACAACATTAAAGTAGTTCTTTCGTATATAAAAAAATATAAAAAAAAACAAGAGGCAGGGAAATAAGATAGAATATTGTTTTAAATACAATTAGGTTTCTTCAATGTTTCCTAGGCAAACGCTTGCAGTAAATTTCTGCCTTTTAGATTCCATTTTATCATAAAAAAAAAATAATCTGTGGAATTCATGATTACTCGATGCAAAATGTTGATAGAATCTGGCAAGGAAAACATTCAATGTTTTTGGCTTTCTAAAACAAAATCTGTCTTTACACATGCTCTAAAATTTTATTATGCCCTGAACTTGTGGATATGTATAAAATTCCAACTAAGTTATTCTAAAGTTAAAAAAGTTAAAGTTGCGGGTTTTAGGTCTCCCCTGAGACGACCTTCATCATCTCCTCGGGCGACCATGAGCCAGCTGAGACTATCACTAGCCCCCTCTAACCTTCCCCCCCCCCCCTTCTCAGGCGCCACCTTTGGGAGTACCCTGGTAGAAGGTCTCACACTATTCGTGCCCTAGCAGGGACGCAAACTCGGAACCTCTGAAACAGAAGCCCGCCATGCTACCAAAATGGAGTAATATGCAGATCAAAATCAATCCAAGAAAAGAATATTAGATAAATAATTGGAGAGCAAGGACCTAATATGAATATAAAGTACATTCTATGATATAAGAAATTAATCTTTATTTGTATTTAAATAATTAATGATTTTTCGGAAACCAAAGGATTTTATGTTCATAATTTTGTAAATGTTTATAAAAATCCAACTAACGTATTTTAAGAACATGAAGTACAAGGGAGATGAAAATGAACCCAAGAAGAGAATAAAACAAAAAATTAATTGAGATTGAAGACATAATGTAAATACAAATGACATTCGGTAATAAAAAAGAAAAGGAATTCTTTTTTATTCAATGAATAATGATTTCTTGGAAACCAACGGATTTTATACATGATGAATTTTATTTATAAAAACGTAGCGAGAAACAAAAGTTCATTTGATACTTTTATTACCTTCCATGTCTATTCAAGTATTTTCAAGAAAAAAGAAATGTTCATTCGCTTCATAATTAAAAATATACACTGAATTTTTCTTTACAAAGATGAATTAATTCAGCAATCTCAATATTTCAGTGATGAAGAGAGGAAAATACCATAAAAAGGAAAACATATATAAAACTATTTTAAAATGTTCATTGAGCGAGAAATCTTTTTCTTTTAAATTCTTATCTTCTTATTCTTATACTTTTAACTTAGAAGTAGAAAATCTATTGTAATTTTTGCAGCAACGTTGAGAGTTTATGCTTGAACTAACAAATTAAAATTTTCCTTTTTTAAAGCAAATATTATGGGCCTATGTGGATAGAGCATATTGTAAGAAGGGAAGATGAGTTAATCCAGGATGTACCTGATTGGAAGCCGCTGGGCAGGAGAGGATGTGGTAGATGAAGAGATAAGTGGCTGGTCAGTTTGGAAATTCTTTGTGATTCAGAAAAATAATACATCCAGGTTTCATTTAATTCTATGGTATTTTCCTATGCTGCAATTGAAAAAATTGCCGAATTCATGGAGATAAGACAGCTAAAAAAGCTGCATAACACCAAAAAAAAATACATTCTATAATCTCATTACAAACTTCCTCATAACAGTTAAATCTTTTATGAAAAGGAAATAAATTTCATTATTATCACTTATCTGCATCGAGGAATATGGACGTTTCATCTCTCGCGAAATAACACCCGTTCCCGAAAATTAAATGTTTAGTAGGATGGTCATTCATTTTTACCATTAGTCGAATCATTTATTCCTGGCAGGCTAAGCGATGATGTGGGTACTGGAGTTTGATGAACGGGAATGATTTATGTGGCCCTGGGGCAACTAGCGAGGCCATCCCTTCCAATTCATAGCCCTCAAACAATATGGCGTGAATATAAATCGTCGGAATTGAAAAAAAAATGTGTAATAATTATGCACTACAAGGGACTAGAAGAGTTGGAAGACCCAGGCCTACATGGCTGAGGACAATGAAGCGCGAAGTAGGAGATGGTGACTTGAGAAGTATTGAATTAAAAGCTCAAGATAGAGACGACTGGTGAGATCTAATCGAGGCCCTTTTGCGTCAATTTGCGTAGGAGGGGATGATGATAATACTTTTAAGAGAGATTACTCGAATGCCATATATAGAGGAGATCTTGGTGAGAGGTGGATGGAGATGGTTTGAGCATGCTCTTCGTACTCCCCAAGAGAGATCAGTTCACAAAACTAGGCTCCAGAAGGCACTAGGAGAGTTGTTAGCCTTTCAATTCACAGCCTCCAAACAGTATGGTGTAAATATAAATTGCATGAATGCAGGAAAGTTGTAAAAAAAAAAAAATATATAAAAAATAAAAATAAGGGTGTAATAATTATTCGCACCTATAATACCTTAAGAGATTATTCGAGTGTCATATGTGGATGAGGTCATGGCAAATGGTTAGATGGAGATGGTTTGGGAATGCTCTTTGTACTCCCATAGAGATATTAGTTCACCAAACTTCCAATCTCATGAATGCCATAAGATTGTAAAAAAAGATAAATATAAAGGTGTATTAGTTATTGACACCTATAATACTATAAGATAAATTACTCGAGTGTCATATGTGGATAAGATCATGGTGAGGGGTAGAAGGAGATTGTTTGGGCATGCTCTTCGCAAGAGAGATTAGTACATCAAGCTTTCAACTGGGCTCCACAAGGCACTAAAAGAGGTGGAAGACCCAGATCTACATGGCTGAGGACTGTGAAGCGCGAAGTTGGAGATGATGAATGGAGAAGTATTGATTTAAAATTTTAAGATAGAGACGACTGGCAAAATGGTGATGATTATGATGATGATAATGATGATGATACCATATTTTAATAATTCTAAAATAAAAGAAGAAACAATCAGAGTATTTTTCAATTAATGGTGTTGATGCAATTTAATTTGAAAATTGTGATCTTATGGGTGAATGAACCCGATAATGATAATTACTAAAACTTTTCATGAAATGGTAGAAACAAGACGAGGTCAATATCTAGCCAGAAGTTTCTGTTCAGATTTTATTTAGTTTAAAACTTTACCAAAATGTTGAATAATTACGTCATTTAACCATCAGTATCGACACATCTGATTAAATTTAAGATGACAAAATTTCCAGGTTGTGAAGATTTTGCTCATTCATAAAAATGTTGAAGGCTATAACACTTTTTTTGTGGAAGATCCAGTTTCAAATTAAACTCTTTTATATCCTGTCTATCAACCCGAACATACACTCCATTTGAAAAATAGAAATTTTAACTTCTCTCAACTCATAATTCCTAAAAGATAAAGTATAGTATAGACACTCAGCTTTACTGTTCTTGAATTTATCTAAAGTTTTCTATGGGTCATTATTTTTCACCTTTACTTTCAAACTACTGAAACAATTCTTTCATTATAAAAAGTTGCCATCGCATGCTCATCTTTATACAGTCCAGTTATATGTCCAACTTCTTTTCCAGTTATATGTCCACCTCCTTTTTTCATTCATAATCATAAAAATTCCTATAATCTGCATTATCTCCTTAATGTTTATACACCCAAATGATTTAACCTCTGCCTATTCTTGAGAACAGTTTCTTGTGTACCGCTCGTGTTTCAGACATGTTCGTACACTGTAATTGATATCTTATCACTCGTTCTTCCCTGCGCTGTTAATAAACCAACCTGTGTAAGAATGCTAGCTCTTGTTTGGTTTTATTTAAATTTTTGTGACGTTCTTGCTTACAAGTCCTTGTATATAAACTCGATATCTGTTTAATGCATGTGCCTCCAGTCAATCAGCTTCTCATAAACTACATAATTATATCAATTACCCTCAATTTCCAAAATGTACATGTGCACAAGATTCTCCTTGTACTCACTGACTCCAGGAGCTCTATGCTTACCAACAAAGCCACCTTGTTCTCTGCACAGATTGAGACATAGAAAAAATACATTTCGGTCTCTTTATTGTCCATTCCTGGGCCATATACATTCACTATCATAAATTTTATCTTTGCCAAACTTAGTCTTACTTATACAATCCACAAACAGAAACATTTATGCTCCTTTTACATGTTCTCTGATACTTCGTAATACTGTACATTACAGTACAAGAACTACACTTTAAGGTGGTGTTCGACCTTTCAGTTATCCTATACACAGTGATTCTTTATCCTTTCCATATTTTGCGAAAAATTAACTTTTCCATTTATTTTTCTTTTTGTTCCTGATAATCTATTTCCTATAAAATACAGAGTATTGAACTATAAACCTTGTGCCGACCCCTTGCATTTCAATAATTCCATGTGGCAAAAAGGCAATTATTTTCTTTCCCTTGCATCTTGAAGGAATGATATTTTTATTGTCGTTTGCCTAAGAATAAAATATTTACGTATCAGAAAATTCATAACCCTAAACCAGACAATTCTCTGCCTTGATATACCATATATCTACACCGACAACTATTGCCACTTATTATTATTGTTATTACTTGCTAAGCTACAACCCTAGTTGGAAAAGCAGGATGTTATAAGCCCAGGGGGCCCAACAGGGAAAATAGCCCAGTGAGGAAAGGAAACAAGGTAAAATAGAATGTTTTAAGAACAGTAACAACATTAAGATGAATATTTCCTATATAAACTATAATAAACTTTAGCAAAAAAGAGGAAGAGAAATTATGTAGAATAGTCAGTTTCCTAGTGGCAATCTTTACTGGTATAATGATGACGATCTTCAGTAAAACGATTGACATGAAGTGCGTGGTAACCTTGGACCTCGGGGGGGGGGGGGGGGGGGGAGTTCATCCACAATCTATATAACATATTGCTCTACTTAGTTTTTCACTATGTTTAAACTATGCATTCATCTGCCTTGGGACGAATTGCATCTGAATCTCATATTTCTTGATACTTCCCAGAGCAACAATATACAGGTCATTTCTCTCATATTTACGCATTAAAAGTCAATACTACCTGTCTGCAAAAATTATATATATATTTATATATATATATATATATATATATATATATATATATATATATATATATATATATATATATATATATATATATATATATATATATATATATATATATATGTGTGTGTGTGTGTGTGTGTGTGTGTGTGTGTGTTTGTGTGTGGATATGTATATATACCCGGTATATATATATATATATATATATATATATATATATATATATATATATATATATATATATATATATATATATATATATATATATATGCGTAAAAATCACAGGAAAACGTAATGCTCAGATGCAGAAGAACCACAGGGAAAATGAAAATACGAAGTATACGCTTAAGTCCTGACTAGTTTCGTGATACTTCTTCAGAGGACTGATTTATTGAGAGAGGTTTCTTTACATTTTATAAGGAAAGTAAACGTACGAACATTCAAACATATAGAGATTTAGAGAACAATGACACTCCCTTACCAGCTACCTGGGCTTGGGTCAGGTGTTAAGTGGGCGGAGACCCAAACTCATTAGACACCTGCCAAAAAGGGTCATTTCTGGTGGCGGGTAAATTCTTGTTTTTTGACTTTCAGTACAGTTTATTTATATGAGAACACGGTAGCCTTATCTATATAAATACATAAGCAGAGCATACACATACACACACACACACACACACACACATATATATATATATATATATATATATATATATATATATATATATATATATATATATATATATATATATATATATATATATATATATATATATATATATATACATACATACATATAGACATACATATACATATATACATATATACATATATACACATACATACGTATCAGAAAATTGATGTCTGTATATATATATATATATATATATATATATATATATATATATATATATATATATATATATATATATATATATATCAAATAGGCTACATATATCGATACATTGATATCTGGATATATATATATATATATATATATATATATATATATATATATATATATATATGTGTGTGTGTGTGTGTGTGTGTGTGTGTGTGTGTGTGTGTATGTGTGTGTGTGTGTGTAGGTGTGTGTGTGTGAGTGTGAGTGTGTCTGTGTTTGTCCGTCCTTTTTTTAACCAATATATAACATAAAGAAAGTTATATCACCTTCGAAGGATAAGAAATCTTTCATAAACCATAAAATGGGATCAATTCTATTAAGGCAAAGAATTGCCAGACACAAAAAAAGAGGTAAATTGTGATTGACTGTTATTGCTGATGGCATAACTCGTATTCCACAATGGATGGAATGGATCGTCCTAATGACATCAAATGAAAAAGGAAAAATGAAATAGTGAAAATGGGGAAAAAGGAGAAATAGTGCACTATGAGAGAATTTGAATACCTCACGTCATATTTCATGAAAGAAGAGATATGGAAACAGTTATCTCATAATATCATCTGAAGCTTCTTTAAAGAAAATATTCAGCAGGTTTTTTTTAATTGATTGGGATCTAAATGCTTGAAATATTAAAACTATTACAATGTACCTGTAGGCTAAAGGTAGCACTTTACATTGGTCAAAAGCGTATAAATTTATGGAAAAATAAGTAAAAAAAACGCATGCAATACATATCTTTTTATCTACCTATATATATATATATATATATATATATATATATATATATATATATATATATATATATATATATATATATATATATATATATATATATATATATATATATATATATATATATATATATATATATATATATATATATATGGATAAATATAAACACATCATCATGCTCAAATAGAAATAAATTTCTATCTCATACTTGGGTTCGAGCCCTAGCCACTTCTAATAAAAGGCCAGGTTGCTTCCAACCATCCCACAAGAGTCCATAAAAGAAGTCGGAACCTAACTGCTAATCTGCAGTTCAGGATTTACTTGGCGAGACATCAGTCTCTTACCAGCGAGTTTTCCCCAACTTCCTGGCCCACCATGTGACACTATTTATAGTATTCTTTCGAATTACCACTAATGAGTCAATATGGATAAATATCAACACAATATCATGCTGAAATAGAAATAAATTTATACCTCATACTTGGGATCGAACCCTAGCCTCTTCAAATGAAATGCCAGTCGCTTCCAACCATCTCACGAGAGGCCATAAAAGAAGTCGGAACCTAACTGCTAATCTGCAGTTCAGGATTTATCTGGCGAGACATCAGTCTCTTACCAGTGAGTTTTTCCCGACTTCCTGGCCCACCACGTGACACAATGGATAGTAATTCATTCAAATTACCCCTAATGAGTCAATATGGATAATTATCAACACAACATCGTGCTCAAATAGAAATAGATTTTTACCTCATACTTGGGATCGAACTCTAGCCTCTTCTAATGAAAGGCCAGGTCGCTTGCAATGATATTGACTCATTAAGGGTAATTTGAATGAATTACTATCAATTGTGTCACGTGGTGGCCAGGAAGTCTGGAAAAACTCGCTGGTAAGAGACTGATGTCTTGCCAGGTAAATCCTGAACTGCAGATTAGCAGTTATTGGTGGTGACATATCAGATATATTGCTATTTCAGTGTAATGTAATCCACTCGTATTCAGATAGCCAACTCAATAATGTATGGAGCTGCCTAAAGTCTTTGACCATGCCGATACCCATTTCTTCTATAAAGGAGTCTTAAGGAACCTTGGACTTGTTGCAACCAAAGACTGACAATATCTCCAAGGAAGTGTTCGGTCTGAGGATTTCAATGCCTTCAAAGGACTCCTGGGTGTACATGAGTGAGTCGTAAGGACAAAAAAAGACAAGAATACATTTTGGCGAAGACATAACAGATACATTGCTATTTTTTAGTAATGTAATCCACTCGTATTCAGACCGACATGGGGTCTAAAAATTTGGTCATTACAAAATTTCTAAGCACTAAAGAGATAGATTTCTACATTTTTTATATTACCAGCGCTATATATAAAGATATTATTATAACTCATTATTTCCATGTCTTGATTAATCAATTCGAAGACCTTGACTCAAGGTATGAAATTCCGCTATATCCTTCTCTTCAGGATTATTGGTTTGTATATATATAATATGAATAATTATTGCATTAAACGAATTTATTCAAGTATCACCATTTGAAGCCCAATACTAACATTCCATGAAGATAAAAATCTTTTTACCATTAGTCGTTAATGAAAAATACAAAATAGAATTATTTTAGATCCTTTTAAATGTTTTATATATTTTTTCATGCCCCGAAAATGAGATTCTGAGTAGCTCTTCTACTTTTTTTTTATTGGAATGTTTTACTACTATAGACAGTGAGCACTTAAAGATGCATATTCATCGGGGAGAAAAAATGAAAATCCATTTACGCTGTCAGATAGAGAGTTTTTAATTATCTGGCAATACTCTAGTGTATGATTGAAATATTTACTGACCAGGTACCCAGTTGATTCATGATCCATAAGTTAATTTTCTTTAATGGGATACATTCCTCATAATATCCGATTTCCTCATAACCTAGTGCGATAATACTCTGAATCCTTTTTGTTAGATATCAAGTAAAATCTGCGTTTTACATATTTAATCACCTTTTGAAATATCAAGAAGAAATAATTAAAGAACAATATTAATATATTTTCATATCAAGTAATTGAAATTGCTTCAGACTGCGATCTCATTTTCCATGGAACTTTTCAAACGTTTTAACGATATATTTCGACGATTCCATATTGAAAAAAAAAAAAAAAAAAAAAAAAAAAAAAAAAAAAAAAAAAAAAAAAAAAAAAAAAACAGTAACTTAAACTTCCTATTAAACAATCTCACATTTTTTCGCCTTGAATAAGGAATAATTTTCTACCAACGCCTAGATTGACAATGTATTTTCTTATCTAATCAGAACATTAAAACCATAAGATGGTGATTAACTAACAAAATCTTTCTTTATATAGTAACCTTCAAAATTAAATGCTTGGCTGTAGTATAAGTAGTATCCTCAGTCATTTATGAACCCATGTACATTATCATTATCATCTACACCTATTGACACAAAGGCCCACGGTTAAATTTCGCTAGTCGTTCGTATCTTGAGCGTTTAAATCAATCTTTCTCCATTCATCATCTTCGCTTCACGCTTCATAGTCCTCAGCCATTTAGGCCTGGGTCTTTCAACTCTTCTAGTGTCTTGTAGAGCCCAGTTGAAAGTTTGGTGAACTAATCTCTCTTTGGGAGTGCAAAGGGCATGCCCAAACCATCTCCATCTACCTCTCACCGATTTTAAAAATTAAAAAAATCATAAGTCTATGATTTCATCTATTAAACATCCAAACATCGCATGGCTAATATATGCGGATTATGTTTGTAGTTTTCGAGACGAAAAATATGGAAATTTCAATGTTTTCTTTTCTACATTCTTTCCAGAGACTCTAAACATTAATTCAAAACAGAATGGGAAACGCGGGATATTATCATACACAACATTTTGACCATAAATGTAAAAAATAGATGTTGTTTTACCTACTAAAGGAAGGTAACTTTTTCAGTTTATATATCCCTTTTTTTTCAGATATTAAGATGTCTACGTAAATACTGCATATGGCTACAACCTTTTTTTCCCGAGCTTCTATAAGCTTAAATCCGGGAAAACGAATTTGAGACAAAACTTCTACATTCAACTCTTTTACTATTTACATTTCATATCCTCTAGAAATTTGTAATTAAGGCAAACAAAATCAGTGACAAATGCCACTCAAATATCGATCATCAATTTTAGCCATAAATAGAAAGTCTTATGCTAAGATTATAAAAACTATCCGAGTATTTCTCCTTCTCAAAACTATAAGCAGGTTTTTCGTTAATCTAGATAATAGGTATCAAAAGAAAGAGCATTAGTTTAGCTCAAACAATGGATTAGGTTAGATGGTTCGGAAATAGATATAGCATAGAATGAACAGGAATGAGGCCTAGTTTTTTTTTTTTTTTCTTTAAGGAATCGATAAAAGTACAATACCAAAGGAAGATTTTAGTATTTCCCATCATCAATTAGACTAGAAACGCCCACTTGTTACTTGAACAATGAAAATGCAACCTCTTAAAGGTAAAGGTATCTGGTATCAATTCCAGTTTCATCAGAATAGATACTCACTATAACTTCAGCCGAGCAAGCCCGAACCCCCACTGTGGTGCCCAACCACAGCAGTGGCCTCCCCAGCTTAAACTCACTGTCCAGGCTAGGATCGTTCTGCTACCATGCGAATGCAAAGCGAACACTTCATAGGCTTCATAGACAAGTAAGATTCAAACTTTTCGGGTAAAAAAATTATTTCAATGAATCCCTTGACCAGCGAGTTAATTATGAAGGAATATCTTGAAACTTTTCACCCTCGGACACGAAATATGACTCACATCATATTGTTTATTGTAATCGTTAATCCAAGAAACCCCTATAATGTAATACACGTAAATATTGCAGTCATTCACCATCTTTCTAAATTAACATGTGTAAACGGTCTTATTTTGATTAATGTATTTGAGATACAAGTTTCAACTGCCACTAACTGATCCTACCAAATATCTACTGCCTGTTTGGATGCAACCTTATTTCGTCAATTCAATGGGACAGTTACATCACCTAGGTGAACGTTAGTCATTAGTGTTAACTATAACACCGTAATACCTGTTTTAGGAAGTTGAACCATAGTGATATTACTGTTGCCACCCTGCAAATGATAATAAAAGCGTATGTTAAAAAAAAATACGGTTCCTTGTATTTTACTAAAATACGGTTGAAAACAGGATATTTTTCACGGAGAATTTCCGATTAAAATTACGGATTTTTAGCAGTGTATCAGGAGATGGCAATAGGAGAAAAGCAAAAACATAAGAGCCAGTGCTACATTTACCTATCAGTTACGGGTTTTTGGATGAGCCAGTGTTCCCTATGAT